>NW_027102513.1:52500-72500 GCF_035609145.1 Eleutherodactylus coqui | reverse complement strand
CCGATGTGCCCGGGCAGGACACCCAGGAGGCGGGGAGCAGACACCCCCGCTGAAGCCCACGGCAGTTGGCAGAGATGAGTCTTTGAAAAAAATGACAAAGTCCAAACGCTCCAGGCGCTGGCCAGGGGTGCGGACCGGGCTGGCCGGGCCGGAGGGGGCTGCGGCTGCTGGGGCTGAGCCGACTGTCTATGCATGTCCTGAGAACCGGGATGGGGACAGACCTGTGGCTCCAGGCCGGGTTGGAGTTCCAGGAGGTCGGCCTGACTCTGGAGGTTTTCCCCTTAGCATTTCCCCATAGGCCAAAAGGGGGGAAGTCAAAAAAGCACCCCCAGCAGATGTATGCAGGAGGGGCTGGGGGGTGACGGAGAGCGGGCTGTTGGCAGCTGTGTGGTGGCTGCTGGCAGCCGTGTGCTGGCTGCAGGGGTGGGCCTGGGCGGCTGCCGAGGGCCCCCAAAGCGCAGCTACCAGCGGTGGCTCAAGACATTGCCTGAGCCTCCGATGTGCCCGGGCAGGACACCCGGGAGGCGGGGAGCAGCCCCCGCTGAAGCCCACGGCAGTTGGCAGAGATGAGTCTTTGAAAAAAACGACAAAGTCCAAACGCTCCAGGCGTGCCGGCCAGGGGTGCGGACCGGGCTGGCCGGGCCGGCGGGGGCTGCGGCGGCCGGGGCTGAGCCGAGTGTCAATGCATGTCGTGAGAACCGGGAAGGGGACAAACCGGTGGCTCCAGGCCGGGTTGGAGTTCCAGGAGGTCGGCCTGACTCTGGAGGTTTTCCCCTTAGCATTTCCCCATAGGCCAAAAGGGGGGAAGTCAAAAAAGCACCCCCGGCAGATGTATGCAGGAGGGGCTGGGGGGTGACGGAGAGCGGGCTGTTGGCAGCTGTGTGGTGGCTGCTGGCAGCCGTGTGCTGGCTGCAGGGGTGGGCCTGGGCGGCTGCCGAGGGCCCCCGTAGTGCACCTACCAGTAGGGGGCTCGAGACCCAGGCTGAGCCTCCGATGTGCCCGGGCAGGACACCCAGGAGGCGGGGAGCAGCCCCCGCTGAAGTCCATGGCAGTTGGCAGAGGCGAGTCTTGGAGAAAAAACGACAAAGTCCAAACGCTCCAGGCGTGCCGGCCAGGGGTGCGGACCCGGGTGGCCGGGCCGGCGGGAGCTGCGGCTGCCGGGGCTGAGCCGAGTATTAGTGCATGTCCTGAGAACCGGGAAGGGGACAAACCGGTGGCTCCAGGCCGGGTTGGAGTTCCAGGAGGTCGGCCTGACTCTGGAGGTTTTCCCCTTAGCATTTCCCCATAGGCCAAAAGGGGGGAAGTCAAAAAAGCACCCCCAGCAGATGTATGCAGAGTTGGGCTGGGGGGTGACGGAGAGCGGGCTGTTGGCAGCTGTGTGGTGGCTGCTGGCAGCCGTGTGCTGGCTGCAGGGGTGGGCCTGGGCGTCTGCGGAGGGCCCCTTCAGAGTGCACCTACCAGTAGGGGCTCAAGACCCAGGCTGAGCCTCCGATGTGCCCGGGCTGGACACCCAGGAGGCGGGCAGCAGCCCCCGCTGAAGCCCACGGCAGTTGGCAGAGATGGGTCTTTGAGAAAAAAATGACAAAGTCCAAACGCTCCAGGCGCTGGCCAGGGGTGCGGACCGGGCTGGCCGGGGCCGGCGGGAGCTGCGGCTGCCGGGGCTGAGCCGAGTGCCTATGCATGTCCTGAGAACCGGGAAGGGGACAAACCGGTGGCTCGAGGCCGGGCTGGAGTTCCAGGAGGTCGGCCTGACTCTGGAGGTTTTCCCCTTAGCTTTTCCCCATAGGCCAAAAGGGGGGAAGTCAAAAAAGCACCCCCGGCAGATGTATGCAGAGTTGGGCTGGAGGGTGACGGAGAGCGGGCTGTTGGCAGCTGTGTGGTGGCTGCTGGCAGCCGTGTGCTGGCTGCTGGGGTGGGCCTGGGCGGCTGCCGAGGGCCCCCTGAGTGCACCTAGCAGTAGGGGCTGATGACCCAGGCTGAGCCTCCGATGTGCCCGGGCAGGACACCCAGGAGGCGGGGAGCAGCCCCCGCTGAAGTCCACGGCATGTGCCAGAGGCGAGTCTTGGAGAAAAAACGACAAAGTCCAAACGCTCCAGGCGCCGGGCAGGGTGGCGGACCGGGCTGGCCGGGCCGGCGGGAGCTGCGGCTGCTGGGGCTGAGCCGAGTATTAGTGCATGTCCTGAGAACCGGGAAGGGGACAAACCGGTGGCTCCAGGCCGGGTGGGAGTTCCAGGAGGTCGGCCTGGCTCTGGAGGTTTTCCCCTTGGCTTTTCCCCATAGGCCTAAACGGGGGAAGTCAAAAAAGCACCCCCAGCAGATGTATGCGGAGGGGCTGGGGGTTGACGGGGAGCGGGCTGTTGGCAGCTGTGTGGTGGCTGCAGGGGTGGGCCTGGGCGGCTGCGGAGGGCCCCCTGAGTGCAGCTACCAGCGGTGGCTCAAGACATTGCCTGAGCCTCCGATGTGCCCGGGCAGGACACCCAGGAGGCGGGGAGCAGCCCCCGCTGAAGCCCACGGCAGTTGGCAGAGATGAGTCTTTGAAAAAATGACAAAGTCCAAACGCTCCAGGCGCTGGCCAGGGGTGCGGACCGGGCTGGCCGGGCCGGCGGGAGCTGCGGCTGCCGGGGCTGAGCCGAGTGTCGATGCATGTCGTGAGAACCGGGAAGGGGACAAACCGGTGGCTCCAGGCCGGGTTGGAGTTCCAGGAGGTCGGCCTGACTCTGGAGGTTTTCCCCTTAGCATTTCCCCATAGGCCAAAAGGGGGGAAGTCAAAAAAGCACCCCCAGCAGATGTATGCAGGAGGGGCTGGGGGGTGACGGAGAGCGGGCTGTTGGCAGCTGTGTGGTGGCTGCTGGCAGCCGTGTGCTGGCTGCAGGGGTGGGCCTGGGCGGCTGCGGAGGGCCCCCTGAGTGCACCTGCCCGCGGTGGCTGAAGACATTGCCTGACCCTCCGATGTGCCCGGGCAGGACACCCAGGAGGCGGGGAGCTGCCCCCGCTGAGGTCCATGGCAGTTGGCAGAGATGGGTCTTTGAGAAAAAATGACAAAGTCCAAACGCTCCAGGCGCTGGCCAGGGGCGCGGACCGGGCTGGCCGGGCCGGCGGGGGCTGCGGCGGCCGGGGCTTAGCCGAGTGTCAGTGCATGTCCTGAGAACCGGGAAGGGGACAAACCGGTGGCTCCAGGCCGGGTTGGAGTTCCAGGAGGTCGGCCTGACTCTGGAGGTTTTCCCCTTAGCTTTTCCCCATAGGCCAAAAGGGGGGAAGTCAAAAAAGCACCCCCAGCAGATGTATGCAGAGGGGCTGGTGGGTGATGGATAGTGGGCTGTTGGCAGCTGTGTGGTGGCTGCTGACAGCCGTGTGCTGGCTGCAGGGGTGGGCCTGGGCGTCTGCGGAGGGCCCCTTCAGAGTGCACCTACCAGTAGGGGCTCGAGACCCAGGCTGAGCCTCCGATGTGCCCGGGCTGGACACCCAGGAGGCGGGCAGCAGCCCCCGCTGAAGCCCACGGCAGTTGGCAGAGATGAGTCTTTGAAAAAAATGACAAAGTCCAAACGCTCCAGGCGTGCCGGCCAGGGGTGCGGACCCGGGCTGGCCGGGCCGGCGGGAGCTGCGGCTGCCGGGGCTGAGCCGAGTGTCGATGCATGTCCTGAGAACCGGGAAGGGGACAAACCGGTGGCTCCAGGCCGGGTTGGAGTTCCATGAGGTCGGCCTGACTCTGGAGGTTTTCCCCTTAGCATTTCCCCATAGGCCAAAAGGGGGGAAGTCAAAAAAGCACCCCCAGCAGATGTATGCAGAGTTGGGCTGGGGGGTGACGGAGAGCGGGCTGTTGGCAGCTGTGTGGTGGCTGCTGGCAGCCGTGTGCTGGCTGCAGGGGTGGGCCTGGGCGGCTGCGGAGGGCCCCCTGAGTGCACCTGCCCGCGGTGGCTGAAGACATTGCCTGACCCTCCGATGTGCCCGGGCAGGACACCCAGGAGGCGGGGAGCTGCCCCCGCTGAGGTCCATGGCAGTTGGCAGAGATGGGTCTTTGAGAAAAAATGACAAAGTCCAAACGCTCCAGGCGCTGGCCAGGGGCGCGGACCGGGCTGGCCGGGCCGGCGGGGGCTGCGGCGGCCGGGGCTTAGCCGAGTGTCAGTGCATGTCCTGAGAACCGGGAAGGGGACAAACCGGTGGCTCCAGGCCGGGTTGGAGTTCCAGGAGGTCGGCCTGACTCTGGAGGTTTTCCCCTTAGCTTTTCCCCATAGGCCAAAAGGGGGGAAGTCAAAAAAGCACCCCCGGCAGATGTATGCAGAAGGGGCTGGAGGGTGACGGAGAGCGGGCTGTTGGCAGCTGTGTGGTGGCTGCTGGCAGCCGTGTGCTGGCTGCAGGGGTGGGCCTGGGCGGCTGCCGAGGGCCCCCAAAGCGCACCTACCAGCAGTAGCTCAAGACCCAGGCTGACCCTCCGATGTGCCCGGGCAGGACACCCAGGAGGCGGGGAGCAGCCCCCGCTGAAGCCCACGGCAGTTGGCAGAGACGGGTCTTTGAGAAAAAACGACAAAGTCCAAACGCTCCAGGCGCTGGCCAGGGGTGTGCGGACCGGGCTGGCCGGGCCGGCGGGGGCTGCGGCGGCCGGGGCTTAGCCGAGTGTCAGTGCATGTCCTGAGAACCGGGAAGGGGACAAACCGGTGGCTCCAGGCCGGGTTGGAGTTCCATGAGGTCGGCCTGACTCTGGAGGTTTTCCCCCTGGCTTTTCCCCATAGGCCAAAAGGGGGGAAGTCAAAAAAGCACCCCCAGCAGATGTATGCAGAGGGGCTGGTGGGTGATGGATAGTGGGCTGTTGGCAGCTGTGTGGTGGCTGCTGGCAGCCGTGTGCTGGCTGCAGGGGTGGGCCTGGGCGGCTGCGGAGGGCCCCCGTAGTGCACCTACCAGTAGGGGGCTCGAGACCCAGGCTGAGCCTCCGATGTGCCCGGGCAGGACACCCAGGAGGCGGGGAGCAGCCCCCGCTGAAGCCCACGGCAGTTGGCAGAGATGGGTCTTGGAGAAAAAACGACAAAGTCCAAACGCTCCAGGCGTGCCGGCCAGGGGTGCGGACCCGGGTGGCCGGGCCGGCGGGAGCTGCGGCGGCCGGGGCTGAGCCGAGGGTCGATGCAGGTCCTGAGAACCGTGAAGGGGACAGACCGGTGGCTCCAGACCGGGTTGGAGTTCCAGGAGGTCGGCCTGACTCTGGAGGTTTTCCCCCTGGCTTTTCCCCATAGGCCAAAAGGGGGGAAGTCAAAAAAGCACCCCCGCCAGATGTATGCAGAGTTGGGCTGGGGGGTGACGGAGAGCGGGCTGTTTGGCAGCTGTGTGGTGGCTGCTGGCAGCCGTGTGCTGGCTGCAGGGGTGGGCCCCGGGCGGCTGCGGAGGGCCCCCAAAGCGCACCTACCAGTAGGGGCTGAAGACCCAGGCTGAGCCTCCGATGTGCCCGGGCAGGACACCCAGGGGGCGGGGAGCAGCCCCTGCTGAAGTCCATGGCATGTGCCAGAGGCGACTCTTGGAGAAAAAAACGACAAAGTCCAAACGCTCCAGGCGTGCCGGCCAGGGGTGCGGACCCGGCCGGGCCGGCGAGAGCTGCGGCGGCCGGGGCAGAGCCGCGTGTCGATGCAGGTGGTGAGAACCGGTATGAGGGTAATCCTGGTCGCTCCGGGCCGAGCCAGGGTTCCAGGAGGGCGGAAGGAGCGGGCCCGTTTCCCCTGATAGCGCCGACGACGGTAAAATAAGGCCTCGCAAAACGTCAGCACGAACACCTTGTCGGGGTATAAGGGAACGAGCGGTGTGCGGTCTTTGACAAAGTGACAGTGTTTCTCAAAAAAGCACCCCCGGCAGATGTGTGCAGACGGGGCTGGCTGGTGTGGGAGAGCGGCGGGCTGTTGGCAGCAGTGTGCTGGCTGCAGGGGTGGCCCGGGGCGGCTGCGGAGGGCCCCCAAAGCGCACCTACCAGCAGTAGCTCAAGACCCTGGCTGAGCCTCCGATGTCCCCGGGCAGGACCCCAGCAGGCCGGGCACGGACCGCAGCTTGCCCCCTTTGCCGTCCGATGAAGCTTGCACGGTCAGAAAAAGTTTCAAAGTCCCAACGGGGGAGAGAGTGTTGAGGGCGAGGGGGCGCTGGCTGCTCCAGGGGCCGGGAGGGAGGCCCTGGAGGTCGGCCTGGGGGTGAGTGGAGCGGCCCCCGTGTGTCCCTGAGCGTCCCCCGGTCTTTGGTCGAGAGGGGGTCTCAGCCGCTAATGTGCCCGCCCGGGTACCTAGGGAGGCCGGCCTGGGGCGAGTGGAGCAGCCCCCGTGTGTCCCTGAGCGTCCCCTGGCGTTTGCTGAAGAGGGGGTCTCAGCCGCTAATGTGCCCGCCCGGGTACCTAGGGAGGCCGGCCTGGGGCGAGTGGAGCAGCCCCCGTGTGTCCCTGAGCGTCCCCTGGCGTTTGCTGAAGAGGGGGTCTCAGCCGCCAATAGGGCCGCCCGGGTACCAGTGGGGGCCGGCCTGGGGCGAGTGGAGCAGCCCCCGTGTGTCCCTGAGCGTCCCCCGGTCTTTGGTGGAGAGGGGGTCTCAGCCGCTAATGTGCCCGCCTCAGGGAGGCCGGCCTGGGGCGAGTGGAGCAGCCCCCGTGTGTCCCTGAGCGCCCCCCGGTCTTTGGTGGAGAGGGGGTCTCAGCCGCTAATGTGCCCGCCTCAGGGAGGCCGGCCTGGGGCGAGTGGAGCAGCCCCCGTGTGTCCCCGAGCGTCCCCCGGTCTCTGGTGGAGAGGGGGTCTCAGCCGCTAATGTGCCCGCCTCAGGGAGGCCGGCCTGGGGCGAGTGGAGCAGCCCCCGTGTGTCCCTGAGTGTCCCCTGACGTTTGCTGAAGAGGGGGTCTCAGCCGCCAATATGGCCGCCCGGGTACCAGTGGGGGCCGGCCTGGGGCGAGTGGAGCAGCCCCCGTGTGTCCCTGAGCGCCCCCCGGTCTCTGGTGGAGAGGGGGTCTCGGCCGCTAATGTGCCCGCCTGGGGCGAGTAGAGCAGCCCCCGTGTGTCCCTGAGCGCCCCCCGGTCTTTGGTGGAGAGGGGGTCTCAGCCGCTAATGTGCCCGCCTCAGGGAGGCCGGCCTGGGGCGAGTGGAGCAGCCCCCGTGCGCCCCTGAGCGCCCCCTGGCGTTTGCTGAATAGGGGGTCCCAGCCGCCAATATGGCCGCCCGGGTGCCCGGGGGAGCCGCCTGGGGTGGCCCTGTGCAGCCCCCGTGCGCCCCTGAGTGTTTTTCAGTATCTGGCCGAGACACCCCCTGACCCTCCGACGGTGTCCGTTTGGAGTGCCTGGTGCCTGGGCACCCCCTGAGTGTTTTACAGTATCTGGCCGAGACACCCCCTGACCCTCCGCCGGCGTCCGTTTGGAGAGCCTGGTGCCTGGGCACAGACCGCGGCAGCTCCCGCTGGCCGCATTGACAGAGTGCTGAAAAAATGACAAAGTCCGAAAATGCCTGAGAACCGGGAAGGGGACAAACCGGCGGCTCCAGGCCGAGCCGGAGTTCCAGGAGGTCGGCATGATTCTGCCGGTTTCCCCATAGGAGGTGCCAAGTTGCCAAAATGGGGGAACTCAAAAAAGCACCCCCGCCAGATGTATGTAGGGGGGCTGGATGGTCGATAGGGAGTGGGTGCCTGGCAGCAGGGGCCACCCCGCGCAGGTGCCCCGGGGGGCCCGCGGGGGGCCCCCGAAGACACCCCCCCCAGCACTCGCTGAAAACCCCGTCCGAGCCGCCTGCGCTGCGGGGAGGGTGTCCCGGGAGGCCGGGCACGGCCCGCAGGTCTCTCCCTCTGTCCCCCGGAGAGGTTTGCACGGCGAGCCAAGTTTCAAAGTCCCAACGGGGGCGAGACACGGTGCGGCGAGGGGTGGCGGGCTGCTCCGCGGACCCGGGGGAAGCCCGGGGAGGGCGGCCTGAGGGCGCGGAGGGCCCCCTGAGAGTGCCTACGGGTAGTCGGTGAGAAACCCTGCCTGTACCTCCCACGGGGCCCGGGCAGGGACCCCGGGAGGCCGGGCAGAGCCCGCAGGTCGCCCCCTTCCCGTCCGATGAAGCTCGCACGGTCAGAAAAGTTTCAAAGTCCCAACGGGGAGAGAGGGTTGACGGCGAGGGGGTGCTGGCTGCCCCAGGGGCCGGGGGCAGCCCCTGGAGGTCGGCCTGGGGGTGTGGAGGGGCCCCCTGAGAGCACCCAACAGCAGTTGCTCAAGACCCCGCCTGAGCCTCCGGTGTGCCCGGGCATGAACCCCAGGAGGCGGGGAACAGCCGTGGCAGCCCCTGCTGAAGTCCTTGGCAGTTGGCAGAGGCGAGTGTTGGTGAGGAAAATGACAAAGTCCAAACGCTCCATGCGTGCCGTCCAGGGCGGCGGACCCGGCTGGCCGGGCCGGCGGGAGCTGCGGCGGCCGGGGGAGAGCCGAGGGTCAATGCAGGTCCTGAGAACCGGGAAGGGGACAAACCGGTGGCTCCAGGCCGGGTTGGAGTTCCAGGAGGTCGGCCTGACTCTGGAGGTTTCCCCCCTGGCATTTTCCCATTGGCCAAAATGGGGGAAGCCAAAAAAGCACCTCCAGCAGATGTATGCAGAGGGGCTGGCGGGTGATGGAGAGCGGGCTGTTGGCAGCAGTGTGCTGGCTGCAGAGGTGTGCATGGGCGGCTGCGGAGGGCCCCCTGAGTGCACCTGCCAGCAGTGGCTCAACACCCTGGCTGAGCCTCCGATGTCCCCGGGCAGGACCCCAGGAGGCCGGGCAGAGCCCGCCGCTTGCCCCCTTGCCGTTTGACGAAGCTCGCACGGTCAGAAAAAGTTTCAAAGTCCCAACGGGGGGAGAGTGTTGACGGCGAGGGGGGTGCAGGCTGCTCCAGGGTCCGGGGGCAGCCCCTGGAGGTCGGCCTGGGGGTGTGGAGGGGCCCCCCTGAGAGCACCCAACAGTAGTTGCTCAAGACCCTGCCTGAGCCTCCGATGTGCCCGGGCATGAACCCCAGGAGGCGGGGAACAGCCGTGGCAGCCCCTGCTGAAGTCCTTGGCAGTTGGCAGAGGCGAGTCTTGGAGAAAAAAACGACAAAGTCCAAACGCTCCAGGCGCCGGCCAGGGGGGGCAGACCCGGCTGGCCGGGCCGGCGGGAGCTGCGGATGCAGGGGCTGAGCCGAGTGTCGATGCATGTCGTGAGAACCGGTATGAGGGTAATCCTGGTCGCTCCGGGCCGAGCCACGGTTCCACGAAGGCGGAAGGAGCGGGCCTGTTTCCCCTGATAGCGCCGACGGCGGTAAAATAAGGCCTCGCAAAACGTCAGCGCGAACACCTTGTCGGGGTATAAGGGAACGAGCGGTGTGCGGTCTTTGACAAAGTGACAGTATTTCTCCAAAAAAAGCACCCCCGGCAGATGCGTGCAGACGGGGCTGGCTGGTGACGGAGAGCGGGCTGTTGGCAGCAGTGCGCTGGCTGCAGGGGTGGCCCGGGGCGGCTGCGGAGGGCCCCCAAAGCGCACCTACCAGTGGTGGCTCAAGACCCAGCCTGAGCCTCCGATGTCCCCGGGCAGGACGCCCAGGAGGCCGGGCACAGACCGCCGCTTGCCCCCTTGCCGTTTGACGAAGCTTGCACGGTCGGAAAAAGTTTCAAAGTCCCAACGGGGAGAGAGGGTTGACGGCGAGGGGGTGCTGGCTGCCAGTGGGGCCGGGCTGGAGCCCCTGGAGGTGGGCCTGGGGGTGTGGAGGGGCCCCCTGAGAGCACCCAACAGAAGTTGCTCAAGACCCTGCCTGGGCCTCCGGTGTTGCAGGGAAGGACACCCAGGGGGCGGGGAACAGCCGTGGCAGCCCCCCTTGCAGTTGAACAAAGTTTGAGGAGACAAGTCATGAAAATGACAAAGTCCAAACGCTCCAGGCGTGCCGGCCAGGGGGGCGGACACGGCTGGCTTGGCCGGCGGGGGCTGCGGCTGCCGGGGAAGATCCGAGTGTCAATGCAGGTCCTGAGAACCGGGAAGGGGGCAAACCGGAGGCTCCAGGCCGGGCGGCAGTTCCAGGAGGTCGGCCTGACTCTGGAGGTTTTCCCCCTGGCATATTCCCATTGGCCAAAATGGGGGAAGTCAAAAAAGCACCCCCAGCAGATGTATGCAGAAGGGCTGGCGGGTGATGGGGAGCTGGCTGTTGGCAGCAGTGTGCTGACTGCAGAGGTGTGCATGGGCGGCTGCGGAGGGCCCCCTGTGTGCACCTGCCCGTGGTGGCTGAAAACCCAAGCTGAGCCTCCGATGTGCCCGGGCAGGACCCCAGGAGGCCGGGCACAGAACACCGGTTGCCCCCTTGCCGTTTGACGAAGCTTGCACGGTCGGGAAAAGTTTCAAAGTCCCAACGGGGAGAGAGTGTTGACGGCGAGGGGGTGCTGGCTGCTCCAGGGCCCGGGGGGAGCGCCTGGAGGTGGGCCTGGGGGTGTGGAGGGGCCCCCTGATAGCACCCAACAGAAGTTGCTCAAGACCCTGCCTGAGCCTCTGGTGTTGCAGGGAAGGACACCCAGGAGGCGGGGAACAGCCGTGGCAGCCCCCCTTGCAGTCGGACAAAGTTTGAGGAGACAAGTCATGAAAATGACAAAGTCCAAACGCTCCAGGCGTGTCGGCCAGGGGGGCGGACCCGGCTGGCCGGGCCGACGGGAGCTGCGGCGGCTGGGGAAGAGCCGAGTGTCGATGAAGGTCCTGAGAACCGGGAAGGGGACAAACCAGTAGCTCCAGGCTGGGCCGGAGTTCCAGGAGGTCGGCCTGACTCTGGAGGTTTTCCCCCCGGCCTTTCCCCTTAGGCCAAAATGGGGGAAGTCAAAAAAGCACCCCCGGCAGATGTGTGCAATGGGCTGGGGGGTGATGGAGAGCGGGCTGTTGGCAGCTGTGTGGCGGCTGCAGGGGTGGGCCTGGGCGGCTGCGGAGGGCCCCCAAAGTGCACCTACCAGTAGGGGCCCAAGACCCTGGCTGAGCCTCCGATGTGCCCGGGCAGGACACCCGGGAGGCGGGGAGCAGCCCCCGCTGAGGTCCATGGCATGTGCCAGAGGCGAGTCTTGGAGAAAAAACGACAAAGTCCAAACGCTCCAGGCGCCGGGCAGGGTGGCGGACCCGGGTGGCCGGGCCGGCGGGGGCTGCGGCTGCCGGGGCTGAGCCGAGTGTCAATGCATGTCCTGAGAACCGGGAAGGGGACAAACCGGTGGCTCCAGGCCGGGTTGGAGTTCCAGGGGATCGGCCTGACTCTGGAGGTTTTCCCCCTGGCTTTTCCCCATAGGCCAAAACGGGGGGAGCCAAAAAAGCACCCCCAGCAGATGTATGCAGAGGGGCTGGGGGGTGACAGAGAGCGGGCTGTTGGCAGCTGTCTGGTGGCTGCAGGGGTGGCCCTGGGCGGCTGAAGAGGGCCCCCTGAGTGCACCTACCAGCAATAGCTCAAGACCCAGGCTGAGCCTCCGATGTCCCCGGGCAGGACCCCAGGAGGCCGGGTAGAGCCCGCAGGTCACCCCCTTGCCGTCCAATGAAGCTTGCACGGTCAGAAAAGTTTCAAAGTCCCAACGGGGAGAGAGTGTTGACGGCGAGGGGGTGCTGGCTGCTCCAGGGGCCGGGGGCAGCCCCTGGAGGTCGGCCTGGGGGTGTGGAGGGGCCCCCCTGAGAGCACCCAACAGTAGTTGCTCAAGACCCTGCCTGAGCCTCCGGTGTGCCCGGGCATGAACCCCAGGAGGCGGGGAACAGCCGTGGCAGCCCCTGCTGAAGTCCTTGGCAGTTGGCAGAGGCGAGTCTTGGGGGAAAAAATGACAAAGTCCAAACGCTCCAGGCGCCGGGCAGGGTGGCGGAACCGGCTGGCCGGGCCGGCGGGGGCCGCGGCTGCCGGGGCTGAGCCGAGTGTCGATGCAGGTCCTGAGAACCGGGAAGGGGACAAACCAGTAGCTCCAGGCCGGGTTGGAGTTCCACGAGGTCGGCATGACTCTGGAGGCTTTCCCCCTGGCATTTTCCCATTGGCCAAAATGGGGGAAGTCAAAAAAGCACCCCCAGCAGATGTATGCAGAGGGGCTGGGGGGTGACGGAGAGCGGGCTGTTGGCAGCTGTGTGGTGGCTGCAGGGGTGGCCCTGGGCGGCTGCAGAGGGCCCCCTGAGTGCACCTATCAGCCGTTGCTCAAGACCCCGCCTGAGCCTCCGGTGTTGCAGGTCAGGACACCCATTGGCGGGGAACAGCAGGTGGCAGCCCATGCTATAGTCGTTGGCAGAGATGAGTCTTGGAGAAAAAACGACAAAGTCCAAACGCTCCAGGCGTGCCGGCCAGGGCGGCGGACCCGGCTGGCTGGGCCGGCGGGAGCTGCGGCTGCCGGGGCTGAGCCGAGTGTCAATGCATGTCGTGAGAACCGGTATGAGGGTAATCCTGGTCGCTCCGGGCCGAGCCCCGGTTCCACGAAGGCGGAAGGAGCGGGCCTGTTTCCCCTGATAGCGCCGACGGCGGTAAAATAAGGCCTCGCAAAACGTCAGCACGAACACCTTGTCGGGGTATAAGGGAACGAGCGGTGTGCGGTCTTTGACAAAGTGACAGTGTGTCTCAAAAAAAGCACCCCCGGCAGATGTGCGCGGACGGGGCTGGCTGGTGACGGAGAGCGGGCTGTTGGCAGCGGTGTGTGCTGGCTGCAGGGGTGGCCCGGGGCGGCTGCGGAGGGCCCCCTGAGTGCACCTACCAGTAGTGGCTCAACACCCTGGCTGAGCCTCCGATGTCCCCGGGCAGGACCCCAGGAGGCCGGGCACAGACCGCCGCTTGCCCCCTTTGCCGTTTGACGAAGCTTGCACGGTCGGAAAAAGTTTCAAAGTCCCAACGGGGAGAGAGGGTTGACGGCGAGGGGGTGCTGGCTGCTCCAGGGGCCGGGGGGAGCCCCTGGAGGTGGGACTGGGGGTGTGGAGGGGCCCCCTAGGAGCACCCAACAGTCGTGGGTCAAGACCCTGCCTGAGCCTCCGGTGTTGCAGGGAAGGACACCCAGGAGGCGGGGAACAGCCGGGGCAGCCCCCCTTGCAGTTGAACAAAGTTTGAGGAGACAAGTCATGAAAATGACAAAGTCCAAACGCTCCAGGCGTGCCGGCCAGGGGGGCGGACACGGCTGGCCGGGCCGGCGGTGGCTGCAGCTGCCGGGGCTAAGCCGAGTGTCGATGCAGGTCCTGAGAACCGGGAAGGGGACAAACCGGTGGCTCCAGGCCGGGTTGGAGTTCCAGGAGGTCGGCAGGACTCTGGAGGTTTTCCCCTTGGCATTTTCCCATTGGCCACAATGGGGGAAGTCAAAAAAGCACCCCCAGCAGATGTATGCAGAGGGGCTGGCTGGTGATGGGGAGCGGGCTGTTGGCAGCGGTGTGCTGGCTGCAGAGGTGTGCATGGGCGGCTGCGGAGGGCCCTCTGAGTGCACCTGCCAGCAGTGGCTCAAAACCCTGGCTGAGCCTCCGATGTCCCCAGGGAGGACCCCAGGAGGCCGGGCACAGACCGCAGCCTGCCCCCTTGCCGTTTGATGAAGCTTGCACCGTCAGAAAAGTTTCAAAGTCCCAACGGGGAGTGTTGAGGGCGAGGGGGTGCTGGCTGCTCCAGGGGCCGGGGGCAACCCCTGGAGGCTGGGCACGGACCGCGGCACACCCCCCCTTGCAGTCGAACAAAGTTTGAGGAGACAAGTCATGAAAATGACAAAGTCCAAACGCTCCAGGCGCCGGCCAGGGGGGCGGACCCTGCTGGCTGGGCCGGCGGGGGCTGCGGCTGCCGGGGCTGAGCCGAGTGTCAATGCAGGTCCTGAGAACCGGGAAGGGGGCAAACCGGCGGCTCCAAGCCGAGCTCGAGTTCCAGAAGGTCGGCCTGACTCTGGAGGTTTTCCCCCTGGCTTTTCCCCATAGGCCAAAATGGGGGAAGTCAAAAAAGCACCCCCAGCAGATGTATGCAGAGGGGCTGGGGGGTGATGGGGAGCGGGTGTTTGGCAGCAGTGTGCTGGCTGAAGAGGTGTGCATGGGCGGCTGCGGAGGGCCCCGTGAGTGCACCTGCCAGCGGTGGCTCAAAACCCTGGCTGAGCCTCCGCTGTCCCCGGGCAGGACCCCAGGAGGCCGGGCACGGACCGCCGGTCGCCCCCCATTGTAGTCCAACAAAGTTTGAAGAGACGAATCACGGAAATCACAAGTCCAAAAATCCCTGAGAACCGGGAAGGGGACAGACCGGTGGCTCCAGGCCGGGCTTGAGTTCCATGAGGTCGGCCTGACTCTGGAGGTTTTCCCCTTGGCATTTTCCCATTGGCCAAAATGGGGGAAGTCAAAAAAGCACCCCCGGCAGATGTATGCAGAGGGGCCTGGGGGGGGGTGACGGGGAGCGGGCTGTTGGCAGCAGTGTGCTGGCTGCAGAGGTGGCCCTGGGCGGCTGCAGAGGGCCCCCTGAGTGCACCTACCAGCAGTTGCTCTTGACCCTGCCTGAGCCTCCGGTGTTGCAGGTCAGGACACCCATTGGCGGGGAACAGCAGGTGGCAGCCCCTGCTGAAGTCGTTGGCAGAGATGAGTCTTTGAAAAAACGACAAAGTCCAAACGCTCCAGGCGTGCCGGCCAGGGTGGCGGACCCGGCTGGCTGGGCCGGTGGGAGCTGCGGCTGCCGGGGCTGAGCCGAGTGTCGATGTATGTCACGAGAACCGGTATGAGGGTGATCCTGGTCGCTCCGGGCCGAGGCACGGTTCCAGGAGGGCGGAAGGAGCGGGCCCGTTTCCCCTGATAGCGCCGACGGCGGTAAAATAAGGCCTCGCAAAACGTCAGGACGAACACCTTTTTTGCATATAAGGGAACGAGCGGTGTGCGGTCCTTGACAAAGTGACTATTTCTCAATGTGCTGAGGAGTGGGGACCGCTCAAAGTCAAAGCACCGCGGCCGCCCCTCTGCCACCTCCCTGGGAGCAGAGTCATCGAGCGCGAGGGTCCCCACTCCGCCTGTGCAGGCCGCGGGGCCAACAGGCTGGCTGGCTGCCCGGGCAGACCCCGCTCTCCGAGCGGCCGGGCCCCAACGTTCGAGAGGTGTAGGAAGCCACCTTGGGGGGCTGCGGAGGCCCCCCTGACACCGCATCCAAGCCCCTGCTGAGAACCCTGTCCTAGCTGCCTGCGAGGGCAGGCGGGACCCCCCAGGAGGCCGTGCACAGCCCGCGGCAGCCACTGCTGAAGCCCAGGGCAGTTGGCAGAGATGAGTCTTTGAGGAAAAACGACAAAGTCCAAACGCTCCAGGCGCCGGCCAGGGGTGCGGACCCGGCTGGACGGGCCGGCGGGAGCTGCGGCGGCTGGGGAAGAGCCGAGTGTCAATGCATGTCCTGAGAACCGGAAAGGGGACAAACTAGTAGCTCCAGGCCGGGATGGAGTTCCAGGAGGTGGGCCTGACTCCGGAGGTTTTCCCCTTGACATTTTCCCATTGGCCAAAATGGGGGAAGTCAAAAAAGCACCCCCAGCAGATGTATGCGGAGGGGCTGGCGGGTGACGGGGAGCGGGCTGTTGGCAGCAGTGTGCTGGCTGCGGAGGTGTGCATGGGCGTCTGCGGAGGGCCCCCTGAGTGCACCTGCCAGTGGTGGCTCAACACCCTGGCTGAGCCTCCGATGTGCCCCGGCAGGACCCCAGGAGGCCGGGCACAGAACGCCGGCTGCCCCCCTTGCCGTTTGCCGAAGCTTTCGCGGTCAGAAAAAGTTTCAAAGTCCCCACGGGGAGAGAGAGTGTTGAGGGCGAGGGGGTGCTGGCTGCTCCAGGGGCCGGGGGCAACCCCTGGAGGCTGGGCACGGACCGCGGCACACCCCCCTTGCAGTCGGACAATGTCTGAGGAGACAAGTCATGAAAATGACAAAGTCCAAACGCTCCAGGCGTGCCGGCCAGGGGTGCGGACCGGGCTGGCCGGGCAGGCGGGGGCTGCGGCGGCTGGTGCTGAGCCGAGTGTCAATGCATGTCCTGAGAACCGGGAAGGGGGCAAACCAGTAGCTCCAGGCCGAGCTGGGGTTCCAGGAGGTCGGCCTGACTCTGGAGGTTTTCCCCCTGGCTTTTCCCCATAGGCCAACATGGGGGAAGTCAAAAAAGCACCCCCGGCAGATGTATGCAGAGGGGCTGGATGGTGACGGGGAGCGGGCTGTTGGCAGCGGTGTGCTGGCTGCAGAGGGCCCCCGAGGTGCACCTACCAGCAGTTGCTCAAGACCACGCCTGAGCCTCCGGTGTTGCAGGTCAGGACACCCATTGGCGGGGGAACAGCAGGTGGCAGCCCCTGCTGAAGTCGTTGGCAGAGATGAGTCTTTGAGAAAAAACGACAAAGTCCAAACGCTCCAGGCGCTGGTTAGGGGTGCGGACCCGGCTGGCCGGGCCGGCGGGAGCTGCGGCTGCCGGGGCTGAGCCGAGTATCGATGCATGTCGTGAGAAGCGGTATGAGGGTAATCCTGGTCGCTCCGGGCCGAGGCACGGTTCCAGGAGGGCGGAAGGAGCGGGCCTGTTCCCCCTGATAGCGCCGACGGCGGTAAATTAAGGCCTCGCAAAACGTCAGGACGAACACCTTTTTTGCATATAAGGGAACGAGCGGAGTGCGGTCTTTGACCAAGTGACTATTTCTCAGAGTGCTGAGAAGGGAGTGCGGACCGCTCAAAGTCAAAGCACTGCGGCCGCCCCTCTGCCACCTCCCTGGGAGCAGAGTCGTAGAGCGCAAGTGTCCCCACTCCGCCTGTGCAGGCCGCGGGGCCAACAGGCTGGCTGGCTGGCTGGCTGCCCGGGCGACCCCCCTCCGAGATGCCGGGCCGGGGCAGACTGTGCAAACGCGCGCGGGCGTGTTTTCTTCCCCTGGGGTGGAGCCCTTCCACCCCACGCCGTCCGAGGCCCGTTGGCCTCGGGCGGCCTGCCTCCGAGAGTGGGAGAGAGACGGAGGACGGTGGCCCGCGGCGGCGCGAGGCGTCCCCGTTGTTCCACCACGACTGCCAGCCGGTCGATCCTGCCGGTAGCCTGGGCTTGTCTCCGCTCCGCCTGTCCAGGCCGCGGGGCCCACAGGCGGCTTGCCTGGGAAGACCCCGCTCTCCGAGCGGCCGGGCGCCACGTTCAAGAGGTGTACGGAGCCACCTGTGGGGGGGTCTGCGGAGGCCCCCCTGAGAGCGCTGATAACCCTGTCCTAGCTGCCTGCGCGGGCAGGCGGGACCCCCAAGAGGCCGGGCACAGCCCGCGGCAGCCCCCGCCGAAGTCCACGGCAGTTGGCAGAGACGAGTCTCGGAGAGAAAACGACAAAGTCCAGACGCTCCAGGCGCCGGCCAGGGGTGCGGACCCGGCTGGCCGGGCCGGCGGGAGCTGCGGCTGCCGGGGCCGAGCCGAGTGTCGACGCATGTCGTGAGAACCGGTATGAGGGTAATCCTGGGCCCTCGGGGCCGAGCTACGGTTCCATGAAGGCGGAAGGAGCGGGCCTGTTTCCCCTGATAGCGCCGACGACGGTAAAATAAGGGCTCGCAAAACGTCAGGACGAACACCTTTTTTGCATATAAGGGAACGAGCGGTGTGCGGTCTTTGACAAAGTGACTATTTCTCAGAGTGCTGGAGTGGGGACCGCTCAAAGTCAAAGCACCGCGGCCGCCCCTCTGCCACCTCCCTGGGAGCAGAGTCATAGAGCGCAAGTGTCCCCACTCCGCCTGTGCAGGCCGCGGGGCCAACAGGCTGGCTGGCTGGCTGCCCGGGCGACCCCCCTCCGAGATGCCGGGCTGAGGCGTAGGCAGCCGCCTCCATCACCACCACCCAAGGCGAGAGAGTGGGTCAACGGGAGAGCCGTCGCGGCCGGGGGACCCTCGCCGCGCCCATGTCCGGGGAAGGACCACAAGGGCCCTGCTCCCCGGCGCCCCGGCGAGCGGGTTCACCCTCGGCGCGTACGGCTCTCGAGGATGGGGAAGGGACGCGCGTGGGCGTCCCTCCCGTCCCCCGCGGAAGAAGGCGAGCGACTCTGCGCGTCGGGACACCCCGCGGAGCCCCCTGCGGGGGGAGTACTCCGGGGGAGAAGCGTGGCGCAGGGGGTGCAGCCCTTTCCCAGGCCACCGTGCGACGGCGTCGGTGGGGCCGACGCCGAGAGAGAGAACGATCCGGGCTCTCCCGCCTCAGGGCGGCCGAGAGCGGGGCACGGGCCCCACGTTTGGTGACGGTTTTCCCGAAAGCGAAGGACCCCCGCCTGTCCCCTCGGGCTCCGGCCGATGCGGGCGGTCCAGGGCGGGGATAGGGGACGGCGGCCTGCGGACGACGCGCTTTATCCCCAGAAGGAGCGAGGCATGAGGGGGTGTTCCACCCCCGCCGGCCGGTCTCGCTCCTTCTCCGGGCTACGCCTCGGCGGAGTAAAGACCCCCGGGTCAACGCTCCCGCGTCCGGGTGCCGCCGCGCGTCCCCTTCCCGCGGGGGGTGGATCCCTTCCACCCCTGGCCGTTCGAGGCCCGTGCGCCTCGGGCGGCCTCCCTTCCGAGAGAGGGAGAGAGAGACGGAGGACGGTGGTCCGCGACGGCGCGAGACGTCCAAGTTGTGTTCCCCACGGCGGCTACCCGGTCGATCCCGCCCGGTGGCCTAGGCTTTTCCCCACTCTGCCTGTCCTGGCCGCGGGGCCGACAGGCTGTCTGCCCGGGTAGACCCCGTTCTCACTGAGCGGCCGGGCCCCAACGTTCAAGAGGTGTACGAAGCCACCTCGGGGTGGAGCCCTTCCACCCCTGGCCGTCCGAGGCCCGTGCGCCTCGGGCGGCCCCCCTTCCCGAGAGAGGGAGAGAGACGGAGGACGGTGGTCCGCGACGGCGCGAGGCGTCCAACTTGTGTTCCCCCACGGCGGCTATCCGGTCGATCCCGCCCGGTAGCCTAGGCTTTTCCCCACTCTGCCTGTCCAGGCCGCGGGGCCGACAGGCTGTCTGCCCGGGTAGACCCCGTTCTCACTGAGCGGCCGGGCCCCAACGTTCAAGAGGTGTACGAAGCCACCTCGGGGTGGAGCCCTTCCACCCCTGGCCGTCCGAGGCCCGTGCGCCTCGGGCGGCCCCCCTTCCCGAGAGAGGGAGAGAGACGGAGGACGGTGGTCCGCGACGGCGCGAGGCGTCCAACTTGTGTTCCCCCACGGCGGCTATCCGGTCGATCCCGCCCGGTAGCCTAGGCTTTTCCCCACTCTGCCTGTCCAGGCCGCGGGGCCGACAGGCTGTCTGCCCGGGTAGACCCTGTTCTCACTGAGCGGCCGGGCCCCAACGTTCAAGAGGTGTACGAAGCCACCTCGGGGTGGAGCCCTTCCACCCCTGGCCGTCCGAGGCCCGTGCGCCTCGGGCGGCCCCCCCTTCCCGAGAGACGGAGGACGGTGGTCCGCGACGGCGCGAGGCGTCCAACTTGTGTTCCCCCACGGCGGCTTCCCGGTCGATCCCGCCCGCCGGTAGCCTAGGCTTTTCCCCGCTCCGCCTGTCCAGGCCGCGGGGCCGACAGGCTGTCTGCCCGGGTAGACCCCGCTCTCCGAGCGGCCGGGCGCCACGTTCAAGAGGTGTACGAAGCCACCTTTGGGGGGGCTGCGGTGCCCCCCGCCCCGAGAGTGCCTCCCAGGCCGAGGGAGCCCGGCGGTCGAGTGTCGTAGGAAAGCGCGTGCCACGGCTGTGTCGGTCACAGGGGCCAGAGGTAGTTTGGGCAACGGCTTAGATCCGTATGAAGCTCATCCTTTCCGGCCTGTTCTGGCGGCGGCTAGGCGCGCGCGCGCGAATGGCACGACGCCCCTGGTTCCAGCGAGGCGACGGCGCCCCGCACCCCACTCTCTGGGCCGAGCAGAGCCCCCGAGCGCAAGGTTCCCCGCTCCGCCTGTCCAGGCCGCGGGGCCAGCAGGCTGTCTGCCCGGGTAGACCCCGCTCTCCGAGCGGCCGGGCCCCAACGTTCAAGAGGTGTACGAAGCCACCTTGAGGTGGAGCCCTTCCACCCCTGGCCGTCCGAGGCCCGCCGGTAGCCTTGGCTTGTCCCCACTCCGCCTGTCCAGGCCGCGGGGCCGACAGGCTGTCTGCCCGGGTAGACCCCGCTCTCCGAGCGGCCGGGCCCCAACGTTCAAGAGGTGTACGAA
>NW_027102513.1:7500-40000 GCF_035609145.1 Eleutherodactylus coqui | reverse complement strand
ATTTCCCCATAGGCCAAAACGGGGGAAGTCAAAAAAGCACCCCCAGCAGATGTATGCGGAGGGGCTGGGGGTTGACGGGGAGCGGGCTGTTGGCAGCTGTGTGGTGGCTGCAGGGGTGGGCCTGGGCGGCTGCGGAGGGCGCCTTCAGAGTGCACCTACCAGTAGGGGCTCAAGACCCAGGCTGACCCTCCGATGTGCCCGGGCAGGACACCCAGGAGGCGGGGAGCAGACACCCCCGCTGAAGCCCACGGCAGTTGGCAGAGATGAGTCTTTGAAAAAAATGACAAAGTCCAAACGCTCCAGGCGCTGGCCAGGGGTGCGGACCGGGCTGGCCGGGCCGGAGGGGGCTGCGGCTGCTGGGGCTGAGCCGACTGTCTATGCATGTCCTGAGAACCGGGATGGGGACAGACCTGTGGCTCCAGGCCGGGTTGGAGTTCCAGGAGGTCGGCCTGACTCTGGAGGTTTTCCCCTTAGCATTTCCCCATAGGCCAAAAGGGGGGAAGTCAAAAAAGCACCCCCAGCAGATGTATGCAGGAGGGGCTGGGGGGTGACGGAGAGCGGGCTGTTGGCAGCTGTGTGGTGGCTGCTGGCAGCCGTGTGCTGGCTGCAGGGGTGGGCCTGGGCGGCTGCCGAGGGCCCCCAAAGCGCAGCTACCAGCGGTGGCTCAAGACATTGCCTGAGCCTCCGATGTGCCCGGGCAGGACACCCGGGAGGCGGGGAGCAGCCCCCGCTGAAGCCCACGGCAGTTGGCAGAGATGAGTCTTTGAAAAAAACGACAAAGTCCAAACGCTCCAGGCGTGCCGGCCAGGGGTGCGGACCGGGCTGGCCGGGCCGGCGGGGGCTGCGGCGGCCGGGGCTGAGCCGAGTGTCAATGCATGTCGTGAGAACCGGGAAGGGGACAAACCGGTGGCTCCAGGCCGGGTTGGAGTTCCAGGAGGTCGGCCTGACTCTGGAGGTTTTCCCCTTAGCATTTCCCCATAGGCCAAAAGGGGGGAAGTCAAAAAAGCACCCCCGGCAGATGTATGCAGGAGGGGCTGGGGGGTGACGGAGAGCGGGCTGTTGGCAGCTGCGTGGTGGCTGCTGGCAGCCGTGTGCTGGCTGCAGGGGTGGGCCTGGGCGGCTGCGGAGGGCCCCCTGAGTGCAGCTACCAGCGGTGGCTCAAGACATTGCCTGAGACTCCGATGTGCCCGGGCAGGACCCCCAGGAGGCGGGGAGCAGCCCCCGCTGAAGCCCAGGGCAGTTGGCAGAGGCGAGCCTTGGAGAAAAAACGACAAAGTCCAAACGCTCCAGGCGCCGGGCAGGGTGGCGGACCGGGCTGGCCGGGCCGGCGGGAGCTGCGGCTGCCGGGGCTGAGCCGAGTGTCGATGCATGTCGTGAGAACCGGGAAGGGGACACACCTGTGTCTCCAGGCCGGGTGGGAGTTCCAGGAGGTCGGCCTGACTCTGGAGGTTTTCCCCTTAGCTTTTCCCCATATGCCAAAAGGGGGGAAGTCAAAAAAGCACCCCCGGCAGATGTATGCAGAAGGGGCTGGAGGGTGACGGAAAGCGGGCTGTTGGCAGCTGTGTGGTGGCTGCTGGCAGCCGTGTGCTGGCTGCAGGGGTGGGCCCCGGGCGGCTGCGGAGGGCCCCCTGAGTGCACCTACCAGTAGGGGCTGATGACCCAGGCTGAGCCTCCGATGTGCCCGGGCAGGACACCCAGGAGGCGGGGAGCAGCCCCCGCTGAAGTCCTTGGCAGTTGGCAGAGGCGAGTCTTGGAGAAAAAAACGACAAAGTCCAAACGCTCCAGGCGAGCCGGCCAGGGGGGCGGACGTGGCTGGCCTGGCCGGCGGGAGCTGCGGCTGCCGGGGCTGAGCCGAGTGCCTATGCATGTCCTGAGAACCGGGAAGGGGACAAACCGGTGGCTCGAGGCCGGGCTGGAGTTCCAGGAGGTCGGCATGACTCTGGAGGTTTTCCCCTTGGCATTTCCCCATAGGCCAAAAGGGGGGAAGTCAAAAAAGCACCACCAGCAGATGTATGCAGAGGGGCTGGTGGGTGATGGATAGTGGGCTGTTGGCAGCTGTGTGGTGGCTGCTGGCAGCCGTGTGCTGGCTGCAGGGGTGGGCCCCGGGCGGCTGCGGAGGGCCCCCTGAGTGCACCTACCAGTAGGGGCTGAAGACCCAGGCTGAGCCTCCGATGTGCCCGGGCAGGACACCCAGGGGGCGGGGAGCAGCCCCTGCTGAAGTCCATGGCATGTGCCAGAGGCGACTCTTGGAGAAAAAAACGACAAAGTCCAAACGCTCCAGGCGCTGGCCAGGGGTGCGGACCGGGCTGGCCGGGCCGGCGGGGGCTGCGGCGGCCGGGGCTGAGCCGAGTGTCTATGCTTGTCCTGAGAACCGGGAAGGGGACAAACCTGTGGCTCCAGGCCGGGTTGGAGTTCCAGGAGGTCGGCCTGACTCTGGAGGTTTCCCCCCTGGCTTTTCCCCATAGGCCAAAAGGGGGGAAGTCAAAAAAGCACCCCCGCCAGATGTATGCAGAGTTGGGCTGGGGGGTGACGGAGAGCGGGCTGTTGGCAGCTGTGTGGTGGCTGCTGGCAGCCGTGTGCTGGCTGCAGGGGTGGGCCTGGGCGGCTGCGGAGGGCCCCCTGAGTGCACCTGCCAGCGGTGGCTCAAGACATTGCCTGAGCCTCCGATGTGCCCGGGCAGGACACCCAGGAGGCGGGGAGCAGCCCCCGCTGAAGCCCACGGCAGTTGGCAGAGATGAGTCTTTGAAAAAAACGACAAAGTCCAAACGCTCCAGGCGCTGGCCAGGGGGGCGGACCCGGCTGGCCGGGCCGGCGGGAGCTGCGGCTGCCGGGGAAGGTCTGGGTGTCAATGCATGTCCTGAGAACCGGGAAGGGGACAAACCTGTGGCTCCAGGCCGGGTGGGAGTTCCAGGAGGTCGGCCTGACTCTGGAGGTTTTCCCCTTAGCTTTTCCCCATAGGCCAAAAGGGGGGAAGTCAAAAAAGCACCCCCGGCAGATGTATGCAGAAGGGGCTGGAGGGTGACGGAGAGCGGGCTGTTGGCAGCTGTGTGGTGGCTGCTGGCAGCCGTGTGCTGGCTGCAGGGGTGGGCCTGGGCGGCTGCCGAGGGCCCCCAAAGCGCACCTACCAGCAGTAGCTCAAGACCCAGGCTGACCCTCCGATGTGCCCGGGCAGGACACCCAGGAGGCGGGGAGCAGCCCCCGCTGAAGCCCACGGCAGTTGGCAGAGATGGGTCTTTGAGAAAAAACGACAAAGTCCAAACGCTCCAGGCGCTGGCCAGGGGTGGCGGACCGGGCTGGCCGGGCCGGCGGGTGCTGCGGCTGCCGGGGCTGAGCCGAGTGTCGATGCATGTCCTGAGAACCTGGAAGGGGGCAAACCAGTAGCTCCAGGCCGAGCTGGGGTTCCAGGAGGTCGGCATGACTCTGGAGTTTCCCCCCTTGGCTTTTCCCCATAGGCCAAAACGGGGGGAGGCAAAAAAGCACCCCCAGCAGATGTATGCAATGGGCTGGTGGGCGATGGAGAGCGGGCTGTTGGCAGCTGTGTGGTGGCTGCTGGCAGCCGTGTGCTGGCTGCAGGGGTGGGCCCCGGGCGGCTGCGGAGGGCCCCCTGAGTGCACCTACCAGTAGGGGCTGAAGACCCAGGCTGAGCCTCCGATGTGCCCGGGCAGGACACCCAGGGGGCGGGGAGCAGCCCCTGCTGAAGTCCATGGCATGTGCCAGAGGCGACTCTTGGAGAAAAAAACGACAAAGTCCAAACGCTCCAGGCGTGCCGGCCAGGGGTGCGGACCCGGCCGGGCCGGCGAGAGCTGCGGCGGCCGGGGCAGAGCCGAGTGTCGATGCAGGTGGCGAGAACCGGTATGAGGGTAATCCTGGTCGCTCCGGGCCGAGCCAGGGTTCCAGGAGGGCGGAAGGAGCGGGCCCGTTTCCCCTGATAGCGCCGACGGCGGTAAAATAAGGCCTCGCAAAACGTCAGCACGAACACCTTGTCGGGGTATAAGGGAACGAGCGGTGTGCGGTCTTTGACAAAGTGACAGTATTTCTCCAAAAAAAAGCACCCCCGGCAGATGTGTGCAGAGGGGCTGGCTGGTGACGGAGAGCGGCGGGCTGTTGGCAGCAGTGTGCTGGCTGCAGGGGTGGCCCGGGGCGGCTGCGGAGGGCCCCCAAAGTGCACCTGCCAGCAGTGGCTCAAGACCCTGGCTGAGCCTCCGATGTGCCCGGGCAGGATGCCCAGGAGGCCGGGCACGGACCGCAGCTTGCCCGCTTTGCCGTCCGATGAAGCTTGCACGGTCAGAAAAGTTTCAAAGTCCCAACGGGGAGAGAGTGTTGACGGCGAGGGGGCGCTGGCTGCTCCAGGGGCCGGGAGGGAGGCCCTGGAGGTCGGCCTGGGGGTGAGTGGAGCGGCCCCCGTGTGTCCCTGAGCGTCCCCCGGTCTTTGGTCGAGAGGGGGTCTCAGCCGCTAATGTGCCCGCCCGGGTACCTAGGGAGGCCGGCCTGGGGCGAGTGGAGCAGCCCCCGTGTGTCCCTGAGCGTCCCCTGGCGTTTGCTGAAGAGGGGGTCTCAGCCGCTAATGTGCCCGCCCGGGTACCTAGGGAGGCCGGCCTGGGGCGAGTGGAGCAGCCCCCGTGTGTCCCTGAGCGTCCCCTGGCGTTTGCTGAAGAGGGGGTCTCAGCCGCTAATGTGCCCGCCCGGGTACCTAGGGAGGCCGGCCTGGGGCGAGTGGAGCAGCCCCCGTGTGTCCCTGAGCGTCCCCTGGCGTTTGCTGAAGAGGGGGTCTCAGCCGCTAATGTGCCCGCCCGGGTACCTAGGGAGGCCGGCCTGGGGCGAGTGGAGCAGCCCCCGTGTGTCCCTGAGTGTCCCCTGGCGTTTGCTGAAGAGGGGGTCTCAGCCGCTAATGTGCCCGCCTGGGTACCTAGGGAGGCCGGCCTGGGGCGAGTGGAGCAGCCCCCGTGTGTCCCCGAGTGCCCCCCGGTCTTTGGTGGAGAGGGGGTCTCAGCCGCTAATGTGCCCGCCTCAGGGAGTCCGGCCTGGGGCGAGTGGAGCAGCCCCCGTGTGTCCCCGAGCGTCCCCCGGTCTCTGGTGGAGAGGGGGTCTCAGCCGCTAATGTGCCCGCCTCAGGGAGGCCGGCCTGGGGCGAGTGGAGCAGCCCCCGTGTGTCCCTGAGTGTCCCCTGACGTTTGCTGAAGAGGGGGTCTCAGCCGCCAATATGGCCGCCCGGGTACCAGTGGGGGCCGGCCTGGGGCGAGTGGAGCAGCCCCCGTGTGTCCCTGAGCGTCCCCCGGTCTTTGGTCGAGAGGGGGTCTCAGCCGCTAATGTGCCCGCCTCAGGGAGGCCGGCCTGGGGCGAGTGGAGCAGCCCCCGTGTGTCCCTGAGCGTCCCCCGGTCTTTGGTCGAGAGGGGGTCTCAGCCGCTAATGTGCCCGCCCGGGTACCCAGGGAGGCCGGCCTGGGGCGAGTGGAGCAGCCCCCGTGTGTCCCTGAGCGTCCCCCGGTCTTTGGTCGAGAGGGGGTCTCAGCCGCTAATGTGCCCGCCTGGGTACCTAGAGAGGCCGGCCTGGGGCGAGTGGAGCAGCCCCCGTGTGTCCCTGAGCGTCCCCCGGTCTTTGGTCGAGAGGGGGTCTCAGCCGCTAATGTGCCCGCCTCAGGGAGGCCGGCCTGGGGCGAGTGGAGCAGCCCCCGTGTGTCCCTGAGTTCCCCCCGTTTGCTCGCTCAAGAGGGGGTCTCAGCCGCTAATGTGCCCGCCCGGGTACCTAGAGAGGCCGGCCTGGGGTGAGTGGAGCAGCCCCCGTGTGTCCCTGAGCGTCCCCCGGTCTTTGGTCAAGAGGGGGTCTCAGCCGCTAATGTGCCCGCCTCAGGGAGGCCGGCCTGGGGCGAGTGGAGCAGCCCCCGTGTGTCCCTGAGCGTCCCCCGGTCTTTGGTCGAGAGGGGGTCTCAGCCGCTAATGTGCCCGCCCGGGTACCTGGGGAGGCCGGCCTGGGGCGAGTGGAGCAGCCCCCGTGTGTCCCTGAGCGTCCCCCGGTCTTTGCTCGAGAGGGGGTCTCAGCCGCTAATGTGCCCGCCTCAGGGAGGCCGGCCTGGGGCGAGTGGAGCAGCCCCCGTGTGTCCCTGAGCGTCCCCCGGTCTTTGGTCGAGAGGGGGTCTCAGCCGCTAATGTGCCCGCCTGGGTACCTAGAGAGGCCGGCCTGGGGCGAGTGGAGCAGCCCCCGTGTGTCCCTGAGCGTCCCCCGGTCTTTGGTCGAGAGGGGGTCTCAGCCGCTAATGTGCCCGCCTGGGTACCTAGAGAGGCCGGCCTGGGGCGAGTGGAGCAGCCCCCGTGTGTCCCTGAGTGCCCCCCGGTCTCTGGTGGAGAGGGGGTCTCAGCCGCTAATGTGCCCGCCTCAGGGAGGCCGGCCTGGGGCGAGTGGAGCAGCCCCCGTGTGTCCCTGAGCGCCCCCCGGTCTTTGGTCGAGAGGGGGTCTCAGCCGCTAATGTGCCCACCTGGGTACCTAGAGAGGCCGGCCTGGGGCGAGTGGAGCAGCCCCCGTGTGTCCCTGAGTGCCCCCCGGTCTCTGGTGGAGAGGGGGTCTCAGCCGCTAATGTGCCCGCCTCAGGGAGGCCGGCCTGGGGCGAGTGGAGCAGCCCCCGTGTGTCCCTGAGCGTCCCCCGGTCTTTGGTCGAGAGGGGGTCTCAGCCGCTAATGTGCCCGCCCGGGTACCTGGGGAGGCCGGCCTGGGGCGAGTGGAGCAGCCCCCGTGTGTCCCTGAGCGTCCCCCGGTCTTTGCTCGAGAGGGGGTCTCAGCCGCTAATGTGCCCGCCTCAGGGAGGCCGGCCTGGGGCGAGTGGAGCAGCCCCCGTGTGTCCCTGAGCGCCCCCCGGTCTTTGGTGGAGAGGGGGTCTCAGCCGCTAATGTGCCCGCCTCAGGGAGTCCGGCCTGGGGCGAGTGGAGCAGCCCCCGTGTGTCCCTGAGCGCCCCCCGGTCTTTGGTCGAGAGGGGGTCTCAGCCGCTAATGTGCCCGCCTGGGTACCTAGAGAGGCCGGCCTGGGGCGAGTGGAGCAGCCCCCGTGTGTCCCTGAGCGTCCCCCGGTCTTTGGTCGAGAGGGGGTCTCAGCCGCTAATGTGCCCGCCTCAGGGAGGCCGGCCTGGGGCGAGTGGAGCAGCCCCCGTGTGTCCCTGAGTTCCCCCCGTTGCTCGCTCAAGAGGGGGTCTCAGCCGCTAATGTGCCCGCCTGGGTACCTAGGGAGGCCGGCCTGGGGTGAGTGGAGCAGCCCCCGTGTGTCCCTGAGCGTCCCCCGGTCTTTGGTCAAGAGGGGGTCTCAGCCGCTAATGTGCCCGCCTCAGGGAGGCCGGCCTGGGGCGAGTGGAGCAGCCCCCGTGTGTCCCTGAGCGCCCCCCGGTCTTTGGTGGAGAGGGGGTCTCAGCCGCTAATGTGCCCGCCTCAGGGAGGCCGGCCTGGGGCGAGTGGAGCAGCCCCCGTGTGTCCCTGAGCGTCCCCCGGTCTTTGGTCGAGAGGGGGTCTCAGCCGCTAATGTGCCCGCCTGGGTACCTAGAGAGGCCGGCCTGGGGCGAGTGGAGCAGCCCCCGTGTGTCCCTGAGCGTCCCCCGGTCTTTGGTGGAGAGGGGGTCTCAGCCGCTAATGTGCCCGCCTCAGGGAGGCCGGCCTGGGGCGAGTGGAGCAGCCCCCGTGTGTCCCTGAGCGCCCCCCGGTCTCTGGTGGAGAGGGGGTCTCGGCCGCTAATGTGCCCGCCTGGGGCGAGTGGAGCAGCCCCCGGGTGTCCCTGAGCGTCCCCCGGTCATTGGTGGAGAGGGGGTCTCAGCCGCTAATGTGCCCGCCTCAGGGAGGCCGGCCTGGGGCGAGTTGAGCAGCCCCCGTGCGCCCCTGAGCGCCCCCTGGCGTTCGCTGAAGAGGGGGTCTCAGCCGCCAATATGGCCGCCCGGGTGCCCGGGGGAGCGGCCTGGGGTGGCCCTGTGCAGCCTCCGGGCGCCCCTGAGTGTTTTTCAGTATCTGGCTGAGACACCCCCTGACCCTCCGACGGTGTCCGTTTGGAGTGCCTGGTGCCTGGGCACCCCCTGAGTGTTTTTCAGTATCTGGCCGAGACACCCCCTGACCCTCCGCCGGCGTCCGTTTGGAGAGCCTGGTGCCTGGGCACAGACCGCGGCAGCTCCCGCTGGCCGCATTGACAGAGTGCTGAAAAAATGACAAAGTCCGAAAATGCCTGAGAACCGGGAAGGGGACAAACCGGCGGCTCCAGGCCGAGCCGGAGTTCCAGGAGGTCGGCATGATTTTGCCGGTTTCCCCATAGGAGGTGCCAAGTTGCCAAAATGGGGGAACTCAAAAAAGCACCCCCGCCAGATGTATGTAGGGGGGCTGGATGGTCGATAGGGAGTGGGTGCCTGGCAGCAGGGGCCACCCCGCGCGGGTGCCCCGGGGGGCCCGCGGGGGGCCCCCGAAGACACCCCCCCCAGCACTCGCTGAAAACCCCGTCCGAGCCGCCCGCGCTGCCCGGAGGGAGTCCCGGGAGGCCGGGCACGGCCCGCAGGTCTCTCCCTCTGCCCCCCGGTGAGGTTTGCACGGGGGGAAAAGTTTCAAAGTCCCGACGGGGGGCGAGAGACAGTGCGGCGAGGGGTGGCGGGCTGCTCCGCGGACCCGGGGGAAGCCCGGGGAGGGCGGCCTGAGGGCGCGGAGGGCCCCCTGAGAGTGCCTACGGGTAGTAGGTGAGAAACCCTGCCTGTACCTCCCACGGGGCCCGGGCAGGGACCCCGGGAGGCCGGGCAGAGCCCGCAGGTCGCCCCCTTCCCGTCCGATGAAGCTCGCACGGTCAGAAAAGTTTCAAAGTCCCAACGGGGGGAGAGTGTTGACGGCGAAGGGGTGCTGGCTGCCCCTGGGGCCGGGCTGGAGCCCCTGGAGGTCGGCCTTCGGGGTGTGGAGGGGCCCCCTGAGAGCACCCAACAGCAGTTGCTCAAGACCCTGCCTGAGCCTCCGGTGTGCCCGGGCATGAACCCCAGGAGGCGGGGAACAGCCGTGGCAGCCCCTGCTGAAGTCCTTGGCAGTTGGCAGAGGCGAGTCTTGGGGGAAAAAAAACGACAAAGTCCAAACGCTCCAGGCGCCGGCCAGGGGGGCGGACGTGGCTGGCCTGGCCGGCGGGTGCTGCGGCTGCCGGGGCTGAGCCGAGTGTCGATGCATCTCCTGAGAACCGGGAAGGGGACAAACCGGTGGCTCCAGTCCGAGCTGGAGTTCCAGAAGGTCGGCCTGACTCTGGAGGTTTTCCCCCTGGCTTTTCCCCATAGGCCAAAAGGGGGGAAGTCAAAAAAGCACCCCCGGCAGATGTATGCAGAAGGGGCTGGGGGGTGACGGAGAGCGGGCTGTTGGCAGCTGTGTGGTGGCTGCAGGGGTGGGCCTGGGCGGCTGCGGTGGGCCCCCTGAGTGCACCTGCCCGTGGTGGCTGAAAACCCAGGCTGAGCCTCCGATGTGCCCGGGCAGGACCCCAGGTGGCCGGGCACAGAACGCCGGTTGCCCCCCATTGCCGTTTGACGAAGCTTGTACGGTCAGAAAAGTTTCAAAGTCCCAACGGGGAGAGAGTGTTGACGGCGAGGGGGTGCTGGCAGCTCCAGCGGCCGGGGGCAACCGCTGGAGGCTGGGCCCGGACTGCGGCAGCCCCCCTTGCAGTCGAACAAAGTTTGAGGAGACAAGTCATGAAAATGACAAAGTCCAAACGCTCCAGGCGTGCCGTCCAGGGGGGCGGACCCAGCTGGTCGGACCGGCGGGAGCTGCGGCGGCCGGGGAAGAGCCGAGTGTCAATGCAGGTCACGAGAACCGGTATGAGGGTAAACCTGGCCGCTCCGGGCCGAGGCACGGTTCCAGGAGGGCGGAAGGAGCGGGCCCGCTTCCCCTGATAGCGCCGACGGCGGTAAAATAAGGCCTCGCAAAACGTCAGCACGAACACCTTGTCGGGGTATAAGGGAACGAGCGGTGTGCGGTCTTTGACAAAGTGACAGTGCTTCTCAAAAAAGCACCCCCGGCAGATGTGTGCAGACGGGGCTGGCTGGTGTGGGAGAGCGGCGGGCTGTTGGCAGCAGTGTGCTGGCTGCAGGGGTGGCCCGGGGCGGCTGCGGAGGGCCCCCAAAGCGCACCTACCAGTGGTGGCTGAAAACCCCCGCTGAGCCTCCGATGTGCCCGGGCAGGACCCCAGGAGGCCGGGCAGAGCCCGCCGCTTGCCCCCTTGCCGTTTGACGAAGCTTGCACGGTCAGAAAAGTTTCAAAGTCCCCACGGGGGGAGAGTGTTGACGGCGAGGAGGTGCTGGCTGCTCCAGGGGCCGGGGGCAACCCCTGGAGGCTGGGCACGGACTGCGGCAGCCCCCCTTGCAGTCGAACAAAGTTTGAGGAGACAAGTCGTGAAAATGACAAAGTCCAAACGCTCCAGGCGCCGGCCTGGGGTGCGGACCCGGCTGGCCGGGCTGGCGGGAGCTGCGGCGGCCGGGGCTGAGCCGAGTGTCAATGCAGGTCCTGAGAACCGGGAAGGGGACAAACCGGTGGCTCGAGGCCGGGCTGGAGTTCCAGGAGGTCGGCCTGACTCTGGAGGTTTTCCCCCTGGCTTTTCCCCATTGGCCAAAACGGGGGAAGTCAAAAAAGCACCCCCAGCAGATGTATGCAGAGGGGCTGGCGGGTGACGGAGAGCGGGCTGTTGGCAGCTGTGTGGTGGCTGCAGGAGGTGGGCCTGGGCGGCTGCGGAGGGCCCCCAAAGTGCACCTACCAGAAGGGGCCCAAGACCCAGGCTGAGCCTCCGATGTGCCCGGGCAGGACACCCAGGAGGCGGGGAGCAGCCCCCGCTGAGGTCCATGGCATGTGCCAGAGGCGAGTCTTGGAGAAAAAACGACAAAGTCCAAACGCTCCAGGCGCCGGGCAGGGGGGCGTACCCGGCTGGCCGGGCCGGCGTGGGCTGCGGCTGCCGGGGCTGAGCCGAGTGTCAATGCATGTCCTGAGAACCGGTATGAGGGTATTCCTGGCCGCTCCGGGCCGAGGCACGGTTCCAGGAGGGCGGAAGGAGCGGGCCTGTCTCCCCTGATAGCGCCGACGGCGGTAAAATAAGGCCTCGCAAAACGTCACCACGAACACCTTGTCGGGGTATAAGGGAACGAGCGGTGTGCGGTCTTTGACAAAGTGACAGTATTTCTCAAAAAAGCACCCCCGGCAGATGTGTGCAGAGGGGCTGGCTGGTGATGGAGAGCGGGCTGTTGGCAGCAGTGTGCTGGCTGCAGGGGTGGCCCGGGGCGGCTGCGGAGGGCCCCCAAAGCGCACCTACCAGTGGTGGCTGAAAACCCAGGCTGAGCCTCCGATGTGCCCGGGCAGGAACCCAGGAGGCCGGGCACGGACCGCAGCCTGCCCCCTTGCCGTTTGATGAAGCTTGCACGGTCAGAAAAAGTTTCAAAGTCCCAACGGGGAGAGAGTGTTGACGGCGAGGGGGCGCTGGCTGCTCCAGGGGCCGGGGGGAGCCCCTGGAGGTGGGACTGGGGGTGTGGAGGGGCCCCCTGAGAGCACCCAAGAGAAGTTGCTCAAGACCCTGCCTGAGCCTCCGGTGTTGCAGGGAAGGACACCCAGGGGGCGGGGAACAGCCGTGGCAGCCCCCCTTGCAGTTGAACAAAGTTTGAAGAGACAAGTCATGAAAATGACAAAGTCCAAACGCTCCAGGCGAGCCGGCCAGGGGGGCGGACCCGGCTGGCCGGGCCGGCGGGGGCTGCGGCTGCCGGGGCTAAGCCGAGTGTCGATGCAGGTCCTGAGAACCGGGAAGGGGACAAACCGGTGGCTCCAGGCCGAGCTCGAGTTCCAGGAGGTCGGCCTGACTGTGGAGGTTTTCCCCCTGGCTTTTCCCCATAGGCCAAAACGGGGGAAGTCAAAAAAGCACCCCCAGCAGATGTATGCAGAGGGGCTGGCGGGTGACGGAGAGCGGGTGTTTGGCAGCAGTGTGCTGGCTGCAGAGGTGTGCATGGGCGTCTGCGGAGGGCCCCCTGAGTGCACCTGCCAGCGGTGGCTCAAAACCCTGGCTGAGCCTCCGATGTCCCCGGGCAGGACCCCAGGAGGCCGGGCACAGACCGCAGCCTGCCCCCTTGCCGTTTGATGAAGCTTGCACGGTCAGAAAAGTTTCAAAGTCCCCACGGGGAGAGAGTGTTTAGGGCGAGGGGGTGCCGGCTGCTCCAGGGGCAACCCCTGGAGGCTGGGCACGGACTGCGGCACACCCCCTTGCGGTCGAACAAAGTTTGAGGAGACAAGTCATGAAAATGACAAAGTCCAAACGCTCCAGGCGTGCCGGTGAGGGGGCCGGACCCGGCTGGCCGGGCCGGCGGGGGCTGCGGCTGCCGGGGTTGAGCCGAGTGTCAATGCAGGTCCTGAGAACCGGGAAGGGGACAAACCGGTGGCTCCAGGCCGGGTTGGAGTTCCAGGAGGTCGGCAGGACTCTGGAGGTTTATCCCTTGGCATTGTCCCATTGGCCACAATGGGGGAAGTCAAAAAAGCACCCCCAGCAGATGTATGCAGAGGGGCTGGCGGGTGACGGAGAGCGGGCTGTTGGCAGCTGTGTGGTGGCTGCAGGAGGTGGGCCTGGGCGGCTGCGGAGGGCCCCCAAAGTGCACCTACCAGAAGGGGCCCAAGACCCATGCTGAGCCTCCGATGTGCCCGGGCAGGACACCCAGGAGGCGGGGAGCAGCCCCCGCTGAGGTCCATGGCATGTGCCAGAGGCGAGTCTTGGAGAAAAAAACGACAAAGTCCAAACGCTCCAGGCGCCGGGCAGGGTGGCGGAACCGGCTGGCCGGGCCGGCGGGGGCTGCGGCTGCCGGGGTTGAGCCGAGTGTCAATGCAGGTCCTGAGAACCGGGAAGGGGACAAACCGGTGGCTCGAGGCCGGGTTGGAGTTCCAGGAGGTCGGCAGGACTCTGGAGGTTTATCCCTTGGCATTGTCCCATTGGCCACAATGGGGGAAGTCAAAAAAGCACCCCCAGCAGATGTATGCGGAGGGGCTGGGGGTTGACGGGGAGCGGGCTGTTGGCAGCTGTGTGGTGGCTGCAGGGGTGGGCCTGGGCGGCTGCGGAGGGCGCCTTCAGAGTGCACCTACCAGTAGGGGCTCAAGACCCAGGCTGACCCTCCGATGTGCCCGGGCAGGACACCCAGGAGGCGGGGAGCAGCCCCCGCTGAAGCCCACGGCAGTTATCAGAGATGAGTCTTTGAAAAAATGACAAAGTCCAAACGCTCCAGGCGCTGGCCAGGGGTGCGGACCGGGCTGGCCGGGCCGGCGGGAGCTGCGGCTGCCGGGGCTGAGCCGAGTGTCGATGCATGTCGTGAGAACCGGGAAGGGGACACACCGGTGGCTCCAGGCCGGGTTGGAGTTCCAGGAGGTCGGCCTGACTCTGGAGGTTTTCCCCATGGCATTTTCCCATAGGCCAAAAGGGGGAAGTCAAAAAAGCACCCCCAGCAGATGTATGCAGAAGGGGCTGGGGGGGGGTGACGGAGAGCGAGCTGTTGGCAGCTGTGTGGTGGCTGCTGGCAGCCGTGTGCTGGCTGCAGGGGTGGGCCTGGGCGGCTGCGGAGGGCCCCCGGAGTGCACCTATCAGCAGGGGCTGAAGACCCGGGTTGAGCCTCCGATGTGCCCGGGCAGGACACCCAAGAGGCGGGGGGCAGCCCCCGCTGAAGTCCTTGGCAGTTGGCAGAGGCGAGTCTTGGAGAAAAAACGACAAAGTCCAAACGCTCCAGGCGAGCCGGCCAGGGGTGCGGACCCGGCTGGCCGGGCCGGCGGGAGCTGCAGCTGCCGGGGCTGAGCCGAGTGTCAATGCATGTCCTGAGAACCGGGAAGGGGACAAACCGGTGGCTCCAGGCCGGGTTGGAGTTCCATGAGGTCGGCCTGACTCTGGAGGTTTTCCCCTTGGCATTTCCCCATAGGCCAAAAGGGGGGAAGTCAAAAAAGCACCCCCGGCAGATGTATGCAGAAGGGGCTGGGGGGTGACGGAGAGCGGGCTGTTGGCAGCTGTGTGGTGGCTGCTGGCAGCCGTGTGCTGGCTGCAGGGGTGGGCCTGGGCGGCTGCGGAGGGCCCCCTGAGTGCACCTAGCAGTAGGGGCTGATGACCCAGGCTGAGCCTCCGATGTGCCCGGGCAGGACACCCAGGAGGCGGGGAGCAGCCCCCGCTGAAGCCCACGGCAGTTGGCAGAGATGGGTCTTTGAGAAAAAATGACAAAGTCCAAACGCTCCAGGCGCTGGCCAGGGGTGCGGGCCGGGCCGGCGGGGGCTGCGGCGGCCGGGGCTGAGCCGAGTGTTGACGCATGTCCTGAGAACCGGGAAGGGGACAAACCTGTGGCTCCAGGCCGGGTTGGAGTTCCAGGAGGTCGGCCTGACTCTGGAGGTTTTCCCCTTAGCTTTTCCCCATAGGCCAAAAGGGGGGAAGTCAAAAAAGCACCCCCGGCAGATGTATGCAGAAGGGGCTGGGGGGTGACGGAGAGCGGGCTGTTGGCAGCTGTGTGGTGGCTGCTGGCAGCCGTGTGCTGGCTGCAGGGGTAGGCCTGGGCGGCTGCCGAGGGCCCCCAAAGCGCACCTACCAGCAGTAGCTCAAGACCCAGGCTGACCCTCCGATGTGCCCGGGCAGGACCCCCAGGAGGCGGGGAGCAGCCCCCGCTGAAGCCCAGGGCAGTTGGCAGAGGCGAGCCTTGGAGAAAAAACGACAAAGTCCAAACGCTCCAGGCGCCGGGCAGGGTGGCGGACCGGGCTGGCCGGGCCGGCGGGAGCTGCGGCTGCCGGGGCTGAGCCGAGTGTCGATGCAGGTCCTGAGAACCGGGAAGGGGACAAACCTGTGGCTCCAGGCTGGGTGGGAGTTCCAGGAGGTCGGCCTGACTCTGGAGGTTTTCCCCTTAGCTTTTCCCCATATGCCAAAAGGGGGGAAGTCAAAAAAGCACCCCCGGCAGATGTATGCAGAAGGGGCTGGAGGGTGACGGAGAGCGGGCTGTTGGCAGCTGTGTGGTGGCTGCTGGCAGCCGTGTGCTGGCTGCAGGGGTGGGCCTGGGCGGCTGCCGAGGGCCCCCGTAGTGCACCTACCAGTAGGGGGCTCGAGACCCAGGCTGAGCCTCCGATGTGCCCGGGCAGGACACCCAGGAGGCGGGGAGCAGCCCCCGCTGAAGTCCATGGCAGTTGGCAGAGGCGAGTCTTGGAGAAAAAACGACAAAGTCCAAACGCTCCAGGCGCTGGCCAGGGGTGCGGACCGGGCTGGCCGGGCCGGCGGGGGCTGCGGCGGCCGGGGCTGAGCCGAGTCTTGACGCATGTCCTGAGAACCGGGAAGGGGACAAACCGGTGGCTCCAGGCCGGGTTGGAGTTCCATGAGGTCGGCCTGACTCTGGAGGTTTTCCCCTTAGCTTTTTCCCATAGGCCAAAAGGGGGGAAGTCAAAAAAGCACCCCCAGCAGATGTATGCAGGAGGGGCTGGGGGGTGACGGAGAGCGGGCTGTTGGCAGCTGTGTGGTGGCTGCTGGCAGCCGTGTGCTGGCTGCAGGGGTGGGCCTGGGCGGCTGCCGAGGGCCCCCAAAGCGCACCTACCAGCAGTAGCTCAAGACCCAGGCTGACCCTCCGATGTGCCCGGGCAGGACACCCAGGAGGCGGGGAGCAGCCCCCGCTGAAGCCCAGGGCAGTTGGCAGAGATGGGTCTTTGAGAAAAAACGACAAAGTCCAAACGCTCCAGGCGTTGGCCAGGGGTGCGGACCCGGCTGGCCGGGCCGGCGGGGGCTGCGGCTGCCGGGGAAGATCCGAGTGTCAATGCATGTCCTGAGAACCGGGAAGGGGACAGACCGGTGGCTCCAGTCCGGGTTGGAGTTCCAGGAGGTCGGCCTGACTCTGGAGGTTTTCCCCCTGGCTTTTCCCCATAGGCCAAAAGGGGGGAAGTCAAAAAAGCACCCCCGCCAGATGTATGCAGAGTTGGGCTGGGGGGTGACGGAGAGCGGGCTGTTTGGCAGCTGTGTGGTGGCTGCTGGCAGCCGTGTGCTGGCTGCAGGGGTGGGCCCCGGGCGGCTGCGGAGGGCCCCCAAAGCGCACCTACCAGTAGGGGCTGAAGACCCAGGCTGAGCCTCCGATGTGCCCGGGCAGGACACCCAGGGGGCGGGGAGCAGCCCCTGCTGAAGTCCATGGCATGTGCCAGAGGCGACTCTTGGAGAAAAAAACGACAAAGTCCAAACGCTCCAGGCGTGCCGGCCAGGGGTGCGGACCCGGCCGGGCCGGCGAGAGCTGCGGCGGCCGGGGCAGAGCCGCGTGTCGATGCAGGTGGTGAGAACCGGTATGAGGGTGATCCTGGTCGCTCCGGGCCGAGCCAGGGTTCCAGGAGGGCGGAAGGAGCGGGCCCGTTTCCCCTGATAGCGCCGACGACGGTAAAATAAGGCCTCGCAAAACGTCAGCACGAACACCTTGTCGGGGTATAAGGGAACGAGCGGTGTGCGGTCTTTGACAAAGTGACAGTATTTCTCCAAAAAAAAGCACCCCCGGCAGATGCGTGCAGACGGGGCTGGCTGGTGACGGAGAGCGGCGGGCTGTTGGCAGCAGTGTGCTGGCTGCAGGGGTGGCCCGGGGCGGCTGCGGAGGGCCCCCAAAGTGCACCTGCCAGCAGTGGCTCAAGACCCTGGCTGAGCCTCCGATGTCCCCGGGCAGGACCCCAGCAGGCCGGGCACGGACCGCAGCTTGCCCCCTTTGCCGTCCGATGAAGCTTGCACGGTCAGAAAAGTTTCAAAGTCCCAACGGGGAGAGAGTGTTGACGGCGAGGGGGCGCTGGCTGCTCCAGGGGCCGGGAGGGAGGCCCTGGAGGTCGGCCTGGGGGTGAGTGGAGCGGCCCCCGTGTGTCCCTGAGCGTCCCCCGGTCTTTGGTCGAGAGGGGGTCTCAGCCGCTAATGTGCCCGCCTCAGGGAGTCCGGCCTGGGGCGAGTGGAGCAGCCCCCGTGTGTCCCTGAGCGTCCCCCGGTCTTTGGTGGAGAGGGGGTCTCAGCCGCTAATGTGCCCGCCTCAGGGAGGCCGGCCTGGGGCGAGTGGAGCAGCCCCCGTGTGTCCCTGAGCGCCCCCCGGTCTCTGGTGGAGAGGGGGCCTCAGCCGCTAATGTGCCCGCCTCAGGGAGGCCGGCCTGGGGCGAGTGGAGCAGCCCCCGGGTGTCCCTGAGCGCCCCCCGGTCTCTGGTGGAGAGGGGGCCTCAGCCGCTAATGTGCCCGCCTCAGGGAGGCCGGCCTGGGGCGAGTGGAGCAGCCCCCGTGTGTCCCTGAGCGTCCCCCGGTCTTTGGTCGAGAGGGGGTCTCAGCCGCTAATGTGCCCGCCTGGGTACCCAGGGAGGCCGGCCTGGGGCGAGTGGAGCAGCCCCCGTGTGTCCCTGAGCGTCCCCCGGTCTCTGGTGGAGAGGGGGTCTCAGCCGCTAATGTGCCCGCCTCAGGGAGGCCGGCCTGGGGCGAGTGGAGCAGCCCCCGTGTGTCCCTGAGTGTCCCCTGGCGTTTGCTGAAGAGGGGGTCTCAGCCGCTAATGTGCCCGCCTGGGTACCTAGGGAGGCCGGCCTGGGGCGAGTGGAGCAGCCCCCGTGTGTCCCCGAGTGCCCCCCGGTCTTTGGTGGAGAGGGGGTCTCAGCCGCTAATGTGCCCGCCTCAGGGAGTCCGGCCTCGGGCGAGTGGAGCAGCCCCCGTGTGTCCCCGAGTGCCCCCCGGTCTTTGGTCGAGAGGGGGTCTCAGCCGCTAATGTGCCCGCCCCAGGGAGGCCGGCCTGGGGCGAGTGGAGCAGCCCCCGTGTGTCCCTGAGCGTCCCCCGGTCTTTGGTCGAGAGGGGGTCTCAGCCGCTAGTGTGCCCGCCCGGGTACCTAGGGAGGCCGGCCTGGGGCGAGTGGAGCAGCCCCCGTGTGTCCCTGAGCGCCCCCCGGTCTTTGGTGGAGAGGGGGTCTCAGCCGCTAATGTGCCCGCCCCAGGGAGGCCGGCCTGGGGCGAGTGGAGCAGCCCCCGTGTGTCCCTGAGCGTCCCCCGGTCTTTGGTCGAGAGGGGGTCTCAGCCGCTAGTGTGCCCGCCCGGGTACCTAGGGAGGCCGGCCTGGGGCGAGTGGAGCAGCCCCCGTGTGTCCCTGAGCGCCCCCCGGTCTTTGGTGGAGAGGGGGTCTCAGCCGCTAATGTGCCCGCCCCAGGGAGGCCGGCCTGGGGCGAGTGGAGCAGCCCCCGTGTGTCCCTGAGCGCCCCCCGGTCTTTGGTCGAGAGGGGGTCTCAGCCGCTAATGTGCCCGCCTCAGGGAGGCCGGCCTGGGGCGAGTGGAGCAGCCCCCGTGTGTCCCTAAGTGTCCCCTGGCGTTTGCTGAAGAGGGGGTCTCAGCCGCTAATGTGCCCGCCTGGGTACCCAGGGAGGCCGGCCTGGGGCGAGTGGAGCAGCCCCCGTGTGTCCCTGAGCGCCCCCCGGTCTTTGGTGGAGAGGGGGTCTCAGCCGCTAATGTGCCCGCCCCAGGGAGGCCGGCCTGGGGCGAGTGGAGCAGCCCCCGTGTGTCCCTGAGCGCCCCCCGGTCTTTGGTCGAGAGGGGGTCTCAGCCGCTAATGTGCCCGCCTCAGGGAGGCCGGCCTGGGGCGAGTGGAGCAGCCCCCGTGTGTCCCTGAGCGCCCCCTGGTCTTTGGTGGAGAGGGGGTCTCAGCCGCTAATGTGCCCGCCCCAGGGAGGCCGGCCTGGGGCGAGTGGAGCAGCCCCCGTGTGTCCCTGAGCGTCCCCCGGTCATTGGTGGAGAGGGGGTCTCAGCCGCTAATGTGCCCGCCCCAGGGAGGCCGGCCTGGGGCGAGTGGAGCAGCCCCCGTGTGTCCCTGAGCGCCCCCCGGTCTTTGGTCGAGAGGGGGTCTCAGCCGCTAATGTGCCCGCCTCAGGGAGGCCGGCCTGGGGCGAGTGGAGCAGCCCCCGTGTGTCCCTGAGCGCCCCCTGGTCTTTGGTGGAGAGGGGGTCTCAGCCGCTAATGTGCCCGCCCCAGGGAGGCCGGCCTGGGGCGAGTGGAGCAGCCCCCGTGTGTCCCTGAGCGTCCCCCGGTCATTGGTGGAGAGGGGGTCTCAGCCGCTAATGTGCCCGCCTCAGGGAGGCCGGCCTGGGGCGAGTTGAGCAGCCCCTGGGTGTCCCTGAGCGCCCCCTGGCGTTCGCTGAAGAGGGGGTCTCAGCCGCCAATATGGCCGCCCGGGTGCCCGGGGGAGCGGCCTGGGGTGGCCCTGTGCAGCCTCCGGGCGCCCCTGAGTGTTTTTCAGTATCTGGCCGAGACACCCCCTGACCCTCCGACTGTGTCCGTTTGGAGCGCCTGGTGCCTGGGCACCCCCTGAGTGTTTTTCAGTATCTGGCCAAGACACCCCCTGACCCTCCGACTGTGTCCGTTTTTAGTGCCTGGTGCCTGGGCACAGACCGCGGCAGCTCCCGCTGGCCGCATTGACAGAGTGCTGAAAAAATGACAAAGTCCGAAAATGCCTGAGAACCGGGAAGGGGACAAACCGGCGGCTCCAGGCCGAGCCGGAGTTCCAGGAGGTCGGCATGATTTTGCCGGTTTCCCCATAGGAGGTGCCAAGTTGCCAAAATGGGGGAACTCAAAAAAGCACCCCCGCCAGATGTATGTAGGGGGGCTGGATGGTCGATAGGGAGTGGGTGCCTGGCAGCAGGGGCCACCCCGCGCAGGTGCCCCGGGGGGCCCGCGGGGGGCCCCCGAAGACACCCCCCCCCAGCACTCGCTGAAAACCCCGTCCGAGCCGCCCGCGCTGCCCGGAGGGAGTCCCGGGAGGCCGGGCACGGCCCGCAGGTCTCTCCCTCTGCCCCCCGGTGAGGTTTGCACGGGGGGAAAAGTTTCAAAGTCCCGACGGGGGGCGAGAGACAGTGCGGCGAGGGGTGGCGGGCTGCTCCGCGGACCCGGGGGAAGCCCGGGGAGGGCGGCCTGAGGGCGCGGAGGGCCCCCTGAGAGTGCCTACGGGTAGTAGGTGAGAAACCCTGCCTGTACCTCCCACGGGGCCCGGGCAGGGACCCCGGGAGGCCGGGCAGAGCCCGCAGGTCGCCCCCTTCCCGTCCGATGAAGCTCGCACGGTCAGAAAAGTTTCAAAGTCCCAACGGGGGGAGAGTGTTGACGGCGAAGGGGTGCTGGCTGCCCCTGGGGCCGGGCTGGAGCCCCTGGAGGTCGGCCTTCGGGGTGTGGAGGGGCCCCCTGAGAGCACCCAACAGCAGTTGCTCAAGACCCTGCCTGAGCCTCCGGTGTGCCCGGGCATGAACCCCAGGAGGCGGGGAACAGCCGTGGCAGCCCCTGCTGAAGTCCTTGGCAGTTGGCAGAGGCGAGTCTTGGGGAAAAAAACGACAAAGTCCAAACGCTCCAGGCGCCGGCCAGGGGGGCGGACGTGGCTGGCCTGGCCGGCGGGTGCTGCGGCTGCCGGGGCTGAGCCGAGTGTCGATGCATCTCCTGAGAACCGGGAAGGGGACAAACCGGTGGCTCCAGTCCGAGCTGGAGTTCCAGAAGGTCGGCCTGACTCTGGAGGTTTTCCCCCTGGCTTTTCCCCATAGGCCAAAAGGGGGGAAGTCAAAAAAGCACCCCCGGCAGATGTATGCAGAAGGGGCTGGGGGGTGACGGAGAGCGGGCTGTTGGCAGCTGTGTGGTGGCTGCAGGGGTGGGCCTGGGCGGCTGCGGTGGGCCCCCTGAGTGCACCTGCCCGTGGTGGCTGAAAACCCAGGCTGAGCCTCCGATGTGCCCGGGCAGGACCCCAGGAGGCCGGGCACAGAACGCCGGTTGCCCCCCATTGCCGTTTGACGAAGCTTGCACGGTCAGAAAAGTTTCAAAGTCCCAACGGGGGGAGAGTGTTGACGGCGAGGGGGGTGCAGGCTGCTCCAGGGTCCGGGGGCAGCCCCTGGAGGTCGGCCTGGGGGTGTGGAGGGGCCCCCCTGAGAGCACCCAACAGTAGTTGCTCAAGACCCTGCCTGAGCCTCCGATGTGCCCGGGCATGAACCCCAGGAGGCGGGGAACAGCCGTGGCAGCCCCTGCTGAAGTCCTTGGCAGTTGGCAGAGGCGAGTCTTGGAGAAAAAACGACAAAGTCCAAACGCTCCAGGCGCCGGCCAGGGGGGGCAGACCCGGCTGGCCGGGCCGGCGGGAGCTGCGGATGCAGGGGCTGAGCCGAGTGTCGATGCATGTCGTGAGAACCGGTATGAGGGTAATCCTGGTCGCTCCGGGCCGAGCCACGGTTCCACGAAGGCGGAAGGAGCGGGCCTGTTTCCCCTGATAGCGCCGACGGCGGTAAAATAAGGCCTCGCAAAACGTCAGCGCGAACACCTTGTCGGGGTATAAGGGAACGAGCGGTGTGCGGTCTTTGACAAAGTGACAGTATTTCTCCAAAAAAAGCACCCCCGGCAGATGCGTGCAGACGGGGCTGGCTGGTGACGGAGAGCGGGCTGTTGGCAGCAGTGCGCTGGCTGCAGGGGTGGCCCGGGGCGGCTGCGGAGGGCCCCCAAAGCGCACCTACCAGTGGTGGCTCAAGACCCAGGCTGAGCCTCCGATGTGCCCGGGCAGGACCCCAGGAGGCCGGGCACAGACAGCAGCCTGCCCCCTTTGCCGTCCCATGAAGCTTGCACGGTCAGAAAAGTTTCAAAGTCCCAACGGGGAGAAAGTGTTGACGGCGATGGGGGTACTGGCTGCTCCAGGGGCCGGGGGGAGCCCCCGGAGGTGGGCCTGGGGGTGTGGAGGGGCCCCCTAGGAGCACCCAACAGTCGTGGGTCAAGACCCTGCCTGAGCCTCCGGTGTTGCAGGGAAGGACACCCAGGAGGCGGGTAACAGCCGGGGCAGCCCCCCTTGCAGTTGAACAAAGTTTGAGGAGACAAGTCATGAAAATGACAAAGTCCAAACGCTCCAGGCGTGCCGGCCAGGGGGGCGGACACGGCTGGCCTGGCCGGCGGGGGCTGCGGCTGCCGGGGAAGATCCGAGTGTCAATGCAGGTCCTGAGAACCGGGAAGGGGGCAAACCGGAGGCTCCAGGCCGGGCGGCAGTTCCAGGAGGTCGGCCTGACTCTGGAGGTTTTCCCCCTGGCATATTCCCATTGGCCAAAATGGGGGAAGTCAAAAAAGCACCCCCAGCAGATGTATGCAGAAGGGCTGGCGGGTGATGGGGAGCTGGCTGTTGGCAGCAGTGTGCTGACTGCAGAGGTGTGCATGGGCGGCTGCGGAGGGCCCCCTGTGTGCACCTGCCCGTGGTGGCTGAAAACCCAAGCTGAGCCTCCGATGTGCCCGGGCAGGACCCCAGGAGGCCGGGCACAGAACACCGGTTGCCCCCTTGCCGTTTGACGAAGCTTGCACGGTCGGGAAAAGTTTCAAAGTCCCAACGGGGAGAGAGTGTTGACGGCGAGGGGGTGCTGGCTGCTCCAGGGCCCGGGGGGAGCGCCTGGAGGTGGGCCTGGGGGTGTGGAGGGGCCCCCTGATAGCACCCAACAGAAGTTGCTCAAGACCCTGCCTGAGCCTCTGGTGTTGCAGGGAAGGACACCCAGGAGGCGGGGAACAGCCGTGGCAGCCCCCCTTGCAGTCGGACAAAGTTTGAGGAGACAAGTCATGAAAATGACAAAGTCCAAACGCTCCAGGCGTGTCGGCCAGGGGGGCGGACCCGGCTGGCCGGGCCGACGGGAGCTGCGGCGGCTGGGGAAGAGCCGAGTGTCGATGAAGGTCCTGAGAACCGGGAAGGGGACAAACCAGTAGCTCCAGGCTGGGCCGGAGTTCCAGGAGGTCGGCCTGACTCTGGAGGTTTTCCCCCCGGCCTTTCCCCTTAGGCCAAAATGGGGGAAGTCAAAAAAGCACCCCCGGCAGATGTGTGCAATGGGCTGGGGGGTGATGGAGAGCGGGCTGTTGGCAGCTGTGTGGCGGCTGCAGGGGTGGGCCTGGGCGGCTGCGGAGGGCCCCCAAAGTGCACCTACCAGTAGGGGCCCAAGACCCTGGCTGAGCCTCCGATGTGCCCGGGCAGGACACCCGGGAGGCGGGGAGCAGCCCCCGCTGAGGTCCATGGCATGTGCCAGAGGCGAGTCTTGGAGAAAAAACGACAAAGTCCAAACGCTCCAGGCGCCGGGCAGGGTGGCGGACCCGGGTGGCCGGGCCGGCGGGGGCTGCGGCTGCCGGGGCTGAGCCGAGTGTCAATGCATGTCCTGAGAACCGGGAAGGGGACAAACCGGTGGCTCCAGGCCGGGTTGGAGTTCCAGGGGATCGGCCTGACTCTGGAGGTTTTCCCCCTGGCTTTTCCCCATAGGCCAAAACGGGGGGAGCCAAAAAAGCACCCCCAGCAGATGTATGCAGAGGGGCTGGGGGGTGACAGAGAGCGGGCTGTTGGCAGCTGTCTGGTGGCTGCAGGGGTGGCCCTGGGCGGCTGAAGAGGGCCCCCTGAGTGCACCTACCAGCAATAGCTCAAGACCCAGGCTGAGCCTCCGATGTCCCCGGGCAGGACCCCAGGAGGCCGGGTAGAGCCCGCAGGTCACCCCCTTGCCGTCCAATGAAGCTTGCACGGTCAGAAAAGTTTCAAAGTCCCAACGGGGAGAGAGTGTTGACGGCGAGGGGGTGCTGGCTGCTCCAGGGGCCGGGGGCAGCCCCTGGAGGTCGGCCTGGGGGTGTGGAGGGGCCCCCCTGAGAGCACCCAACAGTAGTTGCTCAAGACCCTGCCTGAGCCTCCGGTGTGCCCGGGCATGAACCCCAGGAGGCGGGGAACAGCCGTGGCAGCCCCTGCTGAAGTCCTTGGCAGTTGGCAGAGGCGAGTCTTGGGGGAAAAAATGACAAAGTCCAAACGCTCCAGGCGCCGGGCAGGGTGGCGGAACCGGCTGGCCGGGCCGGCGGGGGCCGCGGCTGCCGGGGCTGAGCCGAGTGTCGATGCAGGTCCTGAGAACCGGGAAGGGGACAAACCAGTAGCTCCAGGCCGGGTTGGAGTTCCACGAGGTCGGCATGACTCTGGAGGCTTTCCCCCTGGCATTTTCCCATTGGCCAAAATGGGGGAAGTCAAAAAAGCACCCCCAGCAGATGTATGCAGAGGGGCTGGGGGGTGACGGAGAGCGGGCTGTTGGCAGCTGTGTGGTGGCTGCAGGGGTGGCCCTGGGCGGCTGCAGAGGGCCCCCTGAGTGCACCTATCAGCCGTTGCTCAAGACCCCGCCTGAGCCTCCGGTGTTGCAGGTCAGGACACCCATTGGCGGGGAACAGCAGGTGGCAGCCCATGCTATAGTCGTTGGCAGAGATGAGTCTTGGAGAAAAAACGACAAAGTCCAAACGCTCCAGGCGTGCCGGCCAGGGCGGCGGACCCGGCTGGCTGGGCCGGCGGGAGCTGCGGCTGCCGGGGCTGAGCCGAGTGTCAATGCATGTCGTGAGAACCGGTATGAGGGTAATCCTGGTCGCTCCGGGCCGAGCCCCGGTTCCACGAAGGCGGAAGGAGCGGGCCTGTTTCCCCTGATAGCGCCGACGGCGGTAAAATAAGGCCTCGCAAAACGTCAGCACGAACACCTTGTCGGGGTATAAGGGAACGAGCGGTGTGCGGTCTTTGACAAAGTGACAGTGTGTCTCAAAAAAAGCACCCCCGGCAGATGTGCGCGGACGGGGCTGGCTGGTGACGGAGAGCGGGCTGTTGGCAGCGGTGTGTGCTGGCTGCAGGGGTGGCCCGGGGCGGCTGCGGAGGGCCCCCTGAGTGCACCTACCAGTAGTGGCTCAACACCCTGGCTGAGCCTCCGATGTCCCCGGGCAGGACCCCAGGAGGCCGGGCACAGACCGCCGCTTGCCCCCTTTGCCGTTTGACGAAGCTTGCACGGTCGGAAAAAGTTTCAAAGTCCCAACGGGGAGAGAGGGTTGACGGCGAGGGGGTGCTGGCTGCTCCAGGGGCCGGGGGGAGCCCCTGGAGGTGGGACTGGGGGTGTGGAGGGGCCCCCTAGGAGCACCCAACAGTCGTGGGTCAAGACCCTGCCTGAGCCTCCGGTGTTGCAGGGAAGGACACCCAGGAGGCGGGGAACAGCCGGGGCAGCCCCCCTTGCAGTTGAACAAAGTTTGAGGAGACAAGTCATGAAAATGACAAAGTCCAAACGCTCCAGGCGTGCCGGCCAGGGGGGCGGACACGGCTGGCCGGGCCGGCGGTGGCTGCAGCTGCCGGGGCTAAGCCGAGTGTCGATGCAGGTCCTGAGAACCGGGAAGGGGACAAACCGGTGGCTCCAGGCCGGGTTGGAGTTCCAGGAGGTCGGCAGGACTCTGGAGGTTTTCCCCTTGGCATTTTCCCATTGGCCACAATGGGGGAAGTCAAAAAAGCACCCCCAGCAGATGTATGCAGAGGGGCTGGCTGGTGATGGGGAGCGGGCTGTTGGCAGCGGTGTGCTGGCTGCAGAGGTGTGCATGGGCGGCTGCGGAGGGCCCTCTGAGTGCACCTGCCAGCAGTGGCTCAAAACCCTGGCTGAGCCTCCGATGTCCCCAGGGAGGACCCCAGGAGGCCGGGCACAGACCGCAGCCTGCCCCCTTGCCGTTTGATGAAGCTTGCACCGTCAGAAAAGTTTCAAAGTCCCAACGGGGAGTGTTGAGGGCGAGGGGGTGCTGGCTGCTCCAGGGGCCGGGGGCAACCCCTGGAGGCTGGGCACGGACCGCGGCACACCCCCCCTTGCAGTCGAACAAAGTTTGAGGAGACAAGTCATGAAAATGACAAAGTCCAAACGCTCCAGGCGCCGGCCAGGGGGGCGGACCCTGCTGGCTGGGCCGGCGGGGGCTGCGGCTGCCGGGGCTGAGCCGAGTGTCAATGCAGGTCCTGAGAACCGGGAAGGGGGCAAACCGGCGGCTCCAAGCCGAGCTCGAGTTCCAGAAGGTCGGCCTGACTCTGGAGGTTTTCCCCCTGGCTTTTCCCCATAGGCCAAAATGGGGGAAGTCAAAAAAGCACCCCCAGCAGATGTATGCAGAGGGGCTGGGGGGTGATGGGGAGCGGGTGTTTGGCAGCAGTGTGCTGGCTGAAGAGGTGTGCATGGGCGGCTGCGGAGGGCCCCGTGAGTGCACCTGCCAGCGGTGGCTCAAAACCCTGGCTGAGCCTCCGCTGTCCCCGGGCAGGACCCCAGGAGGCCGGGCACGGACCGCCGGTCGCCCCCCATTGTAGTCCAACAAAGTTTGAAGAGACGAATCACGGAAATCACAAGTCCAAAAATCCCTGAGAACCGGGAAGGGGACAGACCGGTGGCTCCAGGCCGGGCTTGAGTTCCATGAGGTCGGCCTGACTCTGGAGGTTTTCCCCTTGGCATTTTCCCATTGGCCAAAATGGGGGAAGTCAAAAAAGCACCCCCGGCAGATGTATGCAGAGGGGCCTGGGGGGGGGTGACGGGGAGCGGGCTGTTGGCAGCAGTGTGCTGGCTGCAGAGGTGGCCCTGGGCGGCTGCAGAGGGCCCCCTGAGTGCACCTACCAGCAGTTGCTCTTGACCCTGCCTGAGCCTCCGGTGTTGCAGGTCAGGACACCCATTGGCGGGGAACAGCAGGTGGCAGCCCCTGCTGAAGTCGTTGGCAGAGATGAGTCTTTGAAAAAACGACAAAGTCCAAACGCTCCAGGCGTGCCGGCCAGGGTGGCGGACCCGGCTGGCTGGGCCGGTGGGAGCTGCGGCTGCCGGGGCTGAGCCGAGTGTCGATGTATGTCACGAGAACCGGTATGAGGGTGATCCTGGTCGCTCCGGGCCGAGGCACGGTTCCAGGAGGGCGGAAGGAGCGGGCCCGTTTCCCCTGATAGCGCCGACGGCGGTAAAATAAGGCCTCGCAAAACGTCAGGACGAACACCTTTTTTGCATATAAGGGAACGAGCGGTGTGCGGTCCTTGACAAAGTGACTATTTCTCAATGTGCTGAGGAGTGGGGACCGCTCAAAGTCAAAGCACCGCGGCCGCCCCTCTGCCACCTCCCTGGGAGCAGAGTCATCGAGCGCGAGGGTCCCCACTCCGCCTGTGCAGGCCGCGGGGCCAACAGGCTGGCTGGCTGCCCGGGCAGACCCCGCTCTCCGAGCGGCCGGGCCCCAACGTTCGAGAGGTGTAGGAAGCCACCTTGGGGGGCTGCGGAGGCCCCCCTGACACCGCATCCAAGCCCCTGCTGAGAACCCTGTCCTAGCTGCCTGCGAGGGCAGGCGGGACCCCCCAGGAGGCCGTGCACAGCCCGCGGCAGCCACTGCTGAAGCCCAGGGCAGTTGGCAGAGATGAGTCTTTGAGGAAAAACGACAAAGTCCAAACGCTCCAGGCGCCGGCCAGGGGTGCGGACCCGGCTGGACGGGCCGGCGGGAGCTGCGGCGGCTGGGGAAGAGCCGAGTGTCAATGCATGTCCTGAGAACCGGAAAGGGGACAAACTAGTAGCTCCAGGCCGGGATGGAGTTCCAGGAGGTGGGCCTGACTCCGGAGGTTTTCCCCTTGACATTTTCCCATTGGCCAAAATGGGGGAAGTCAAAAAAGCACCCCCAGCAGATGTATGCGGAGGGGCTGGCGGGTGACGGGGAGCGGGCTGTTGGCAGCAGTGTGCTGGCTGCGGAGGTGTGCATGGGCGTCTGCGGAGGGCCCCCTGAGTGCACCTGCCAGTGGTGGCTCAACACCCTGGCTGAGCCTCCGATGTGCCCCGGCAGGACCCCAGGAGGCCGGGCACAGAACGCCGGCTGCCCCCCTTGCCGTTTGCCGAAGCTTTCGCGGTCAGAAAAAGTTTCAAAGTCCCCACGGGGAGAGAGAGTGTTGAGGGCGAGGGGGTGCTGGCTGCTCCAGGGGCCGGGGGCAACCCCTGGAGGCTGGGCACGGACCGCGGCACACCCCCCTTGCAGTCGGACAATGTCTGAGGAGACAAGTCATGAAAATGACAAAGTCCAAACGCTCCAGGCGTGCCGGCCAGGGGTGCGGACCGGGCTGGCCGGGCAGGCGGGGGCTGCGGCGGCTGGTGCTGAGCCGAGTGTCAATGCATGTCCTGAGAACCGGGAAGGGGGCAAACCAGTAGCTCCAGGCCGAGCTGGGGTTCCAGGAGGTCGGCCTGACTCTGGAGGTTTTCCCCCTGGCTTTTCCCCATAGGCCAACATGGGGGAAGTCAAAAAAGCACCCCCGGCAGATGTATGCAGAGGGGCTGGATGGTGACGGGGAGCGGGCTGTTGGCAGCGGTGTGCTGGCTGCAGAGGGCCCCCGAGGTGCACCTACCAGCAGTTGCTCAAGACCACGCCTGAGCCTCCGGTGTTGCAGGTCAGGACACCCATTGGCGGGGGAACAGCAGGTGGCAGCCCCTGCTGAAGTCGTTGGCAGAGATGAGTCTTTGAGAAAAAACGACAAAGTCCAAACGCTCCAGGCGCTGGTTAGGGGTGCGGACCCGGCTGGCCGGGCCGGCGGGAGCTGCGGCTGCCGGGGCTGAGCCGAGTATCGATGCATGTCGTGAGAAGCGGTATGAGGGTAATCCTGGTCGCTCCGGGCCGAGGCACGGTTCCAGGAGGGCGGAAGGAGCGGGCCTGTTCCCCCTGATAGCGCCGACGGCGGTAAATTAAGGCCTCGCAAAACGTCAGGACGAACACCTTTTTTGCATATAAGGGAACGAGCGGAGTGCGGTCTTTGACCAAGTGACTATTTCTCAGAGTGCTGAGAAGGGAGTGCGGACCGCTCAAAGTCAAAGCACTGCGGCCGCCCCTCTGCCACCTCCCTGGGAGCAGAGTCGTAGAGCGCAAGTGTCCCCACTCCGCCTGTGCAGGCCGCGGGGCCAACAGGCTGGCTGGCTGGCTGGCTGCCCGGGCGACCCCCCTCCGAGATGCCGGGCCGGGGCAGACTGTGCAAACGCGCGCGGGCGTGTTTTCTTCCCCTGGGGTGGAGCCCTTCCACCCCACGCCGTCCGAGGCCCGTTGGCCTCGGGCGGCCTGCCTCCGAGAGTGGGAGAGAGACGGAGGACGGTGGCCCGCGGCGGCGCGAGGCGTCCCCGTTGTTCCACCACGACTGCCAGCCGGTCGATCCTGCCGGTAGCCTGGGCTTGTCTCCGCTCCGCCTGTCCAGGCCGCGGGGCCCACAGGCGGCTTGCCTGGGAAGACCCCGCTCTCCGAGCGGCCGGGCGCCACGTTCAAGAGGTGTACGGAGCCACCTGTGGGGGGGTCTGCGGAGGCCCCCCTGAGAGCGCTGATAACCCTGTCCTAGCTGCCTGCGCGGGCAGGCGGGACCCCCAAGAGGCCGGGCACAGCCCGCGGCAGCCCCCGCCGAAGTCCACGGCAGTTGGCAGAGACGAGTCTCGGAGAGAAAACGACAAAGTCCAGACGCTCCAGGCGCCGGCCAGGGGTGCGGACCCGGCTGGCCGGGCCGGCGGGAGCTGCGGCTGCCGGGGCCGAGCCGAGTGTCGACGCATGTCGTGAGAACCGGTATGAGGGTAATCCTGGGCCCTCGGGGCCGAGCTACGGTTCCATGAAGGCGGAAGGAGCGGGCCTGTTTCCCCTGATAGCGCCGACGACGGTAAAATAAGGGCTCGCAAAACGTCAGGACGAACACCTTTTTTGCATATAAGGGAACGAGCGGTGTGCGGTCTTTGACAAAGTGACTATTTCTCAGAGTGCTGGAGTGGGGACCGCTCAAAGTCAAAGCACCGCGGCCGCCCCTCTGCCACCTCCCTGGGAGCAGAGTCATAGAGCGCAAGTGTCCCCACTCCGCCTGTGCAGGCCGCGGGGCCAACAGGCTGGCTGGCTGGCTGCCCGGGCGACCCCCCTCCGAGATGCCGGGCTGAGGCGTAGGCAGCCGCCTCCATCACCACCACCCAAGGCGAGAGAGTGGGTCAACGGGAGAGCCGTCGCGGCCGGGGGACCCTCGCCGCGCCCATGTCCGGGGAAGGACCACAAGGGCCCTGCTCCCCGGCGCCCCGGCGAGCGGGTTCACCCTCGGCGCGTACGGCTCTCGAGGATGGGGAAGGGACGCGCGTGGGCGTCCCTCCCGTCCCCCGCGGAAGAAGGCGAGCGACTCTGCGCGTCGGGACACCCCGCGGAGCCCCCTGCGGGGGGAGTACTCCGGGGGAGAAGCGTGGCGCAGGGGGTGCAGCCCTTTCCCAGGCCACCGTGCGACGGCGTCGGTGGGGCCGACGCCGAGAGAGAGAACGATCCGGGCTCTCCCGCCTCAGGGCGGCCGAGAGCGGGGCACGGGCCCCACGTTTGGTGACGGTTTTCCCGAAAGCGAAGGACCCCCGCCTGTCCCCTCGGGCTCCGGCCGATGCGGGCGGTCCAGGGCGGGGATAGGGGACGGCGGCCTGCGGACGACGCGCTTTATCCCCAGAAGGAGCGAGGCATGAGGGGGTGTTCCACCCCCGCCGGCCGGTCTCGCTCCTTCTCCGGGCTACGCCTCGGCGGAGTAAAGACCCCCGGGTCAACGCTCCCGCGTCCGGGTGCCGCCGCGCGTCCCCTTCCCGCGGGGGGTGGATCCCTTCCACCCCTGGCCGTTCGAGGCCCGTGCGCCTCGGGCGGCCTCCCTTCCGAGAGAGGGAGAGAGAGACGGAGGACGGTGGTCCGCGACGGCGCGAGACGTCCAAGTTGTGTTCCCCACGGCGGCTACCCGGTCGATCCCGCCCGGTGGCCTAGGCTTTTCCCCACTCTGCCTGTCCTGGCCGCGGGGCCGACAGGCTGTCTGCCCGGGTAGACCCCGTTCTCACTGAGCGGCCGGGCCCCAACGTTCAAGAGGTGTACGAAGCCACCTCGGGGTGGAGCCCTTCCACCCCTGGCCGTCCGAGGCCCGTGCGCCTCGGGCGGCCCCCCTTCCCGAGAGAGGGAGAGAGACGGAGGACGGTGGTCCGCGACGGCGCGAGGCGTCCAACTTGTGTTCCCCCACGGCGGCTATCCGGTCGATCCCGCCCGGTAGCCTAGGCTTTTCCCCACTCTGCCTGTCCAGGCCGCGGGGCCGACAGGCTGTCTGCCCGGGTAGACCCCGTTCTCACTGAGCGGCCGGGCCCCAACGTTCAAGAGGTGTACGAAGCCACCTCGGGGTGGAGCCCTTCCACCCCTGGCCGTCCGAGGCCCGTGCGCCTCGGGCGGCCCCCCTTCCCGAGAGAGGGAGAGAGACGGAGGACGGTGGTCCGCGACGGCGCGAGGCGTCCAACTTGTGTTCCCCCACGGCGGCTATCCGGTCGATCCCGCCCGGTAGCCTAGGCTTTTCCCCACTCTGCCTGTCCAGGCCGCGGGGCCGACAGGCTGTCTGCCCGGGTAGACCCTGTTCTCACTGAGCGGCCGGGCCCCAACGTTCAAGAGGTGTACGAAGCCACCTCGGGGTGGAGCCCTTCCACCCCTGGCCGTCCGAGGCCCGTGCGCCTCGGGCGGCCCCCCCTTCCCGAGAGACGGAGGACGGTGGTCCGCGACGGCGCGAGGCGTCCAACTTGTGTTCCCCCACGGCGGCTTCCCGGTCGATCCCGCCCGCCGGTAGCCTAGGCTTTTCCCCGCTCCGCCTGTCCAGGCCGCGGGGCCGACAGGCTGTCTGCCCGGGTAGACCCCGCTCTCCGAGCGGCCGGGCGCCACGTTCAAGAGGTGTACGAAGCCACCTTTGGGGGGGCTGCGGTGCCCCCCGCCCCGAGAGTGCCTCCCAGGCCGAGGGAGCCCGGCGGTCGAGTGTCGTAGGAAAGCGCGTGCCACGGCTGTGTCGGTCACAGGGGCCAGAGGTAGTTTGGGCAACGGCTTAGATCCGTATGAAGCTCATCCTTTCCGGCCTGTTCTGGCGGCGGCTAGGCGCGCGCGCGCGAATGGCACGACGCCCCTGGTTCCAGCGAGGCGACGGCGCCCCGCACCCCACTCTCTGGGCCGAGCAGAGCCCCCGAGCGCAAGGTTCCCCGCTCCGCCTGTCCAGGCCGCGGGGCCAGCAGGCTGTCTGCCCGGGTAGACCCCGCTCTCCGAGCGGCCGGGCCCCAACGTTCAAGAGGTGTACGAAGCCACCTTGAGGTGGAGCCCTTCCACCCCTGGCCGTCCGAGGCCCGCCGGTAGCCTTGGCTTGTCCCCACTCCGCCTGTCCAGGCCGCGGGGCCGACAGGCTGTCTGCCCGGGTAGACCCCGCTCTCCGAGCGGCCGGGCCCCAACGTTCAAGAGGTGTACGAAGCCACCTTTGGGGGGGCTGCGGTGCCCCCCGCCCCGAGAGTGCCTCCCAGGCCGAGGGGAGCCAGGCGGTCGAGTGTCGTAGGAAAGCGCGTGCGCGGCTGTGTCGGTCACACGAGCCAGAGTTAGTTTGGGCAACGGCTTAGATCCGTATGCAGCTCAACCTTTCCGGCCTGTCCTGGCGGCGGCTAGGCGCGTGCGAACGTCACAACGCCCCTGGTTCCAGCGAGGCGACGGCGCCCCGCACCCAACTCTCCGGGCCGAGCAGAGCCCCCGAGCGCAAGAGCACCCGCTCCGCCTGCCCAGGCCGCGGGGCCGACAGGCTGTCTGCCCGGGTAGACCCCGCTCTCCGAGCGGCCGGGCGCCACGTTCAAGAGGTGTACGAAGCCACCTAAAGGGGGCTGCGGTGGCCCCCTGCCCCGAGAGTGCCTCCCAGGCCGAGGGAGCCCGGCGGTCGAGTGTCGTAGGAAAGCGCGCGCGCGGCTGTGTCACACGGGCCAGAGTTAGTTTGGGCAACGGCTTAGATCCGT